>NW_016882797.1:0-856 GCF_001698545.2 Rhinopithecus bieti | reverse complement strand
CCCTAACTCATTTTATGAGGCCAGCATCATCCTGATACCAAAAACGTGGCAGAGACACAACAAAAAAAGAAAATTTCAGACCAATATCCCTGATGAATATCAATGTGAAAATCCTCAATAAAATACTGGCAAACCGAATCAAGCATCACTTCAAAAGCTTCTCCACCACAATCAAGTCAGCTTCATCCCTGGGATGCAAGGGTGGTTCAACATACACAAAGCAGTAAACATAATCCATCACATAAATAGAACCAATGACAAAACCACATGATTATCTCAACAGAGGCAGAAAAGACCTTTGATAAAATTCAACATCCCTTCACACTAAAACTCTCAATAAACTATGTATTGATGAAATGTATCTCAAAATAATAAGAGCTATTAATAAAGCATATTCAAATAGGAAGAGGGGAAGTCAAATTGTCTCTGTTTGCAGATAACATGATTATATATTTAGAAAACCCCATCGTCTCAGCCCAAACTCTCGTTAAGCTGATAAGCAATTTCAGCAAAGACTCAGGATACAAAATCAATGTGCAAAATCACAAGCATTCCTGTACACCAGTAACAGACAAACAGAGAGCCAAATCATGAGTGAATTCCCATTCACAATTTCTACAAAGAGAATAAAATAGCTAGGAATACAAATTACAAGGGATGTGAAGGACCTCTTCAAGGAGAACTACAAACCACTGCTCAAGGAAATAAGAGAGGATACAAACAAATGGAAAAATATTCCACGCTCATGGATAGGAAGAATCAATATCGTGAAAATGGTCATACTGCCCAAAGTAATTTATAGATTAAATGCTATCCCCATCAAGCTACCGCTGACTTTCTTCACAGAATTAGAAAA
>NW_016882796.1:0-316 GCF_001698545.2 Rhinopithecus bieti | reverse complement strand
TCAGAAAGCAATCTCTCAGAAAGCTTCTCTCCAGTTATTATCAAAGGACATTTCTTTTTTCACCATGGGAACCAATGGGCTCCCAAGTATTACTTTGCAGATTCCACGAAAAGAGTATTAGCAATCTGCTTCCTGAGGACTAAGTTGTAACTCTGTGAGATGAATTCACAGATCACAAAAAAGTTTCTCAGAAAGCTTCTTACATGTTTTGAACTGATGATATTTCCTTTATCAGCATAGGCCTCAATGTGGTCCAAAGTAGCCCTTCTCAGTTTCCTCAAAGATAGTGTTAATGGACTGCTCCATGAAACATAAG
>NW_016882795.1:0-913 GCF_001698545.2 Rhinopithecus bieti | reverse complement strand
TGATTTATTTTAAGACTTCTCAGTTGAACATTTAAATAACCTTGTAAATAATAAGAAAAGACTGACACTTTAAACTTTTTTCCCCATTTGAAAATTGTAAAACAACAATTTTCAGCTTTGTTGTGGCTCTAAACTCTAAACAGGTATCAGAATCTCCTGACCAGCTTTTACAAAATGTACCTGTTTGGGCTTCCTCATCACCAACCTTTAAAGAGTTTTCATTACACTTGCACTTTATAGCATCAGAAAATTGCCCTAAACTTAGAAGCAGACAAACAAAATTACTGGATGTTCTTTTAATTAATGCTTAGCTGAAATTTCATTTTGTTTTCTTTTCAAATATCTTAAGACTACATGAGATTAGTGCTTAATACAATTGTAAGTGAACAGTAGAGTACAATTAAATGTAGGCCCTATGTTGTCTAGATCACTAGAATTTATTCATCTTGCACAACTGAAACATCCATTATATCCATTGAACAAGGAAAGTAAGCTAACTTGTAGACTTTTAACATGAAAATGCTAGTAATTTCTGTGTAATAGGAAAAAAACCTCAAAGATTGCAAAGATCAGTGTCACGGTTGAACTTGAGTCATGTTTGTTTTCTAACATTGCCTACAAATACCTAGCCTTTCAAACGCTCTTTGGTTTTTTTACAAGTTACTATTTTATTAGTTAGTACATTATATAAAACTTTTGACACGTGTTCTTTTATATTTGTATGGGATTCATGATCATTTTAGCATTTTGAAAACTATAGTTAAAAAAAGAACTTTGCCATTTACTGATTACCCTTTTTTATAGATTTTCACTCTGATAACTTTCAAATTTGTCAAATATTTTGTCTGTTTAACTTATTTAGAACAATTGATCATCTATATATTTTCCCATAATTTTAAGACCTAAAGATAAA
>NW_016882794.1:0-919 GCF_001698545.2 Rhinopithecus bieti | reverse complement strand
TATATATATATATATATATTTTATCTAGGATTCTAACTGAAAAGCAGAACTCTATTGTGCTATCTTGAATAGTATCTGTTTTCTTAGTAAAATGATAAATTGCCTCAAAATGTAGAGTTTTTTATTTATTTATTTATTTTTTGGAGACAGGGTCTTGCTCTGTTGTCCAGCCTGGAGTGCAGTAGCAGAATCCTGGCTCACTGCAGCCTCAACCTCCTGGGCTCCAGCAATCCTCCAGACTCAGTCTCCCGAGTAGCTATGATGCTACCACACCTGGCACGCCACTATGCCCAGCTAATTTGTATATATTTTGTAGAGACAGGGTTTTGTCATGTTGCCCATGCTGGTCTTGAACCCCTCAGCTCAAGCAATCCACCTGCCCCAACCTCCTACAGTGCTAGGATTACAGGCATGAATCACTGTACCTGGCCAAGTTTTAAAACTGTATCACTATACCTGTTCAGCGAAGGCTCACTGAAAGCCTTAAAGGAGAAAGTGTTATTAAAATAATGGTACTCACATACTTCCTGCTTCATTCCCTTAAGACTAAAGCCTCTTAATGGAATAATCTCTCCTTAAATTCTATAAAGTTTTCTCTTTACACATGGTTTAGGGCTAAAATGGATGAGATTCAGGGGCAAAGAGCTATTTTGACCAGAATATAAACTTGATTTTATTAGAAATCAGAAATCAACATGTATCTAATTAAGACACAAAGAAAATATCAAATCTGGCTAAGTGTGGTGGCTCATTCCTATAATCCTAGCACTTTGGGAGGCTGAGGCAGGAGGATCGCTTGAGCCCAGGAGTTCGAGACCAGCCTAGGCAATATAGTGAGACTCCGTATCTCACTATATTTATTCAATTTAAATTTAAAAAATATTTTGGCCGGGCGCGGTGGCTCAAGCCTGTAATCCCA
>NW_016882793.1:0-917 GCF_001698545.2 Rhinopithecus bieti | reverse complement strand
ACTGATGCAAGAGGTGGGTTCCCATGGTCTTGGGCAGCTCCGCCCTTATGGTTTTGCAGGGTACAGCCTCCCTCCTGGCTGCTTTCACGGGCTGGTGTTGAGTGTCTGTGTTCCTAGGCACACAGCGCAAGCTGTCAGTGTATCTCCTGTTCTGGGATATGGAGGACAATGACCCTCTTCTCACAGCTTCACTAGGTGGTGCCCCAGTAGGGGCTCTGTGTGGGGCTCCAACCCCACATTTCCCTTTCACACTGCCCTAGTCGAGGTTCTCCATGTGGGCCCTGCCCTTCCAGCAAACTTTTGCCTAGGCATCCAGGCATTTCAATACATCCTCTGAAATCTATGCAAAGATTCCCAAACCCCAATTCCTGACTTCTGTGCACTTGCAGGCTCAATACCACATAGAAGTTGCCAAGGCTTGGGGCTTGCACCCTCTGAAACCATGGTCTGAGCGCTACATTGCCCCTTTCAGCCACAGCTAGAGCAGCTGAGATACAGAGCACCAAGTCCCTAGGTTGCACACAGCATGGAGACCCTGGGCCCTGCCCATGAAACCATTTTTTCTTCCGGGTCTGTGATGAGAGGGGTTGTCACAAAGGTCTCTGACATGCCTTGGAGACATTTCCTCCATTGTCTTGGTGATTACATTTGACTCCTTGTTACTTATGCAGATTTATGCAGCCGGCATGAATTTCTCCTCAGAAAATGGGATTTTCTTTTCTATCACATCATCAGGCTTTTATGCTTTGTTTCCCTTTTAAAACTGAATGCTTTTAACAGCACCCAAGTCACCTCTTGAATGCTTTGCTGCTTAGAAATTTCTTCCCCAGATACTGTAAATCATCTCTCTCAAGTTCAAAATTCCACACATCTCTAGGGCAGGGGGAAAATGCCACCAGTCTCTTTGCTAAAACATA
>NW_016882792.1:0-312 GCF_001698545.2 Rhinopithecus bieti | reverse complement strand
AAGGATTTTCTTTTTTTTTTTTTTTTTTTTTTTTTTTTTTTGAGACAGAGTCTCGCTCTGCCCCAGGCTGGAATGCAGTGGCCGGATCTCAGCTCACTGCAAGCTCCGCCTCCCGGGTTCACGCCATTCTCCTGCCTCAGCCTACCGAGTAGCTGGGACTACAGGTGCCCGCCACCTCGCCCGGCTAATTTTTTGTATTTTAGTAGAGACGGGGTTTCACCGTGTTAGCCAGGATGGTTTCGATCTCCTGACCTCGTGATTCGCCCGTCTCGGCCTCCCAAAGTGCTGGGATTACAGGCTTGAGCCACCGCG
>NW_016882791.1:0-484 GCF_001698545.2 Rhinopithecus bieti | reverse complement strand
TGGCCAAAATTATTTTTTATGTTTATTTTTTGGAGACAGGGTCTTGCTCTGTCACCCAGTTGGACTGCAGTACCACAATCATGGCTCACTGCAGCCTTGACACCCACCCACACCCGAAGCTCAAGTGATCCTCCCACCTCAGCCTCTCAGGTAGCTGAGATCATAGCAAAACTTGAACCTGTAACACTTCATTAATTAGAATTCAGCATGTTATTCTGGGAGGCTTCCCTCCAAATCATTCCGGCAAGCTTAGCAGAAGTCCAGCCCAGCCTCATCTCCATATTTGTAACTGTGGGGTTTAGTCAGGATTCTTTGTTTGCAAGTAACAGAAAATGGCCCTGTCTACCTTAAGGAAGAAGGGAATTATTTCAAGGCTACAAGGAGAACTCACAATATTAAAAGGAAGGTTGGACAGACAGAAGTCATTCAACTACCAAGGGAACTTGATAATAGTGAGACTCATTAATGAGTTTTCCCAGACACC
>NW_016882790.1:0-1007 GCF_001698545.2 Rhinopithecus bieti | reverse complement strand
TTAAAATTATTTTATTTTATTTTATTTTATTTTATTTTATTTTATTTTATTTTTTTAGAAAAGGGTCTCACTTTGTTGCTCAGGCTGCAGTATAATGGCACAATCGGCTTACTGCAGTCTTGAACTCTTCAGCTCTAGTGATCCTCCTACCTCAGCCTTCAGAGTAACGGGGACTACAGAGTGAGCCACCATGCCTGGATACTTTTCTTTTTTTGTAGAGATGGGGTCTCCCTATGTTGCCCAGGCTGGTTGCAAGATCCTGGCCTGAAGCAATACTCCTGCCTCAGCCTCCCAAAAGTGCTGGGATTTCAGGTGTGAACCACCACACCCAGCCCTCTGCATAGGATTCTTGAGTTAATTCCATCTGCCTCTATAGCTTTAAATACTGCTAATATATCGAAGTCTCCAGAACACATATCTGTCTCCTGAGACTCAGGGTTGTTGGTTCATGACCATTAGAGTGTCCACAGAGTGTCAAATGTGAACTTATTATTTTCATTACAAAACGATTCCTCCTCCTGTATTCCCAATTCCCATTAATGGCAATTCTCCAAATTCCATGGTTTCTTTCTCTCCAGTCTCTTTTGATCTGCTCTCTTCTATCCATATCTATCAATAGTGCCATAACTCTGACCCTCACAATCTGTTTCTTGGACCAATATACTTCCTTCTAAATTGAATTATCTGCCTTTTATACTGATTCCTCTCTCACCAACTCTACTAAATTATTTTCACACAAGTTATTATTTTTTTACTGCATAATTCAGTGTGTCAATCCATTGTTTAAAATCCTTTGCTGGTTTGCATTTTGGTAGTATTAACTTCATAAACTTAATTGAAAAGCCTACCCTCTACCTTCGTTTTCTGGAAGAGATTGTGTAGAATTAATTTTTTAAACATTTGTTAGAATTACAGAAAGAAATCATGTGGGCCTGAATATTCCTTTTGGGGGGAATTTTAAAATTATAAATTCAACTTTCTTTAGTAATTCTTTTAAGTAGGTATGC
>NW_016882789.1:0-559 GCF_001698545.2 Rhinopithecus bieti | reverse complement strand
ATGGGCATTTGAGTTGGTTCCAAGTCTTTGCTATTGTGAATAGTGCTACAGTAAACATGTGTATGCATGTGCCTTTATAGTAGAATGATGCATAATCCTTTGGGTATATACCCAGTAATGGGATTGCTGGGTCAAATGGTGTTTCTGGTTCTAGATCCTTGAGGAATCATCACATTGTCTTCCACAATGGTTGAACTGATTTACACTCCCACCAACAGTGTAAAAGTGTTCCTATTTCTCCACATCTTCTCCAGCATCTGTTGTTTCCTGACTTTTAATGATCGCTGTCCTAACAGGCATGAGATGGTATGTCACTGTGGTTTTGATTTGCATTTCTCTAATGATCAGTGATGATGAGCTTTTCTCATATGTTTATTGGCCACATAAATGTCTTCTTTTGAGAAGTATCTGTTCATATCCTTTGCCCACTTTTGATGGGGTTATTCATTTTTTTCTTGTAAATTTGTTTAAGTTCTTTGTAGATTCTGAATATAGCCCTTTGTCAG
The DNA here is from genome assembly GCF_001698545.2 of Rhinopithecus bieti. Taxonomy (NCBI): domain Eukaryota; kingdom Metazoa; phylum Chordata; class Mammalia; order Primates; family Cercopithecidae; genus Rhinopithecus; species Rhinopithecus bieti. Next base: position 53 of record NW_016882789.1, on the reverse strand, counting down.
CCCTGGATAGATGGCAAAATGTTCTCCCATTCTGTTGGTTGCCTCTTCACTCC
>NW_016882788.1:0-933 GCF_001698545.2 Rhinopithecus bieti | reverse complement strand
ACTAAAAATACAAAAAATTAGCCGGGCATGGTGACGGGCCCCTTAGCCCCAGCTACTCAGGAGGCTGAGGCAGGAGAATGGCGTGAACCCAGGAGGCGGAGCTTGCAGTGAGCCGAGATCGCGCCACTGCATTCCAGCCTGGGTAACAGAGCGAGACTCTGTCTCAAAAAAAAAAAAAAAAAACGAACAAACAAAAAAAAGATTGCACCACTGCACTCCAGCTTTGGTGACAAGAGTGAAACTCTGACTGAAAAAAAAAAAAAAAGGAAAAAAGAAGAAAGTATAGGGTAAATCTCCATAAACTCAGGTTTGCAATGGCCTCTTAGATATGATATCAAAACATGAGCAACAACTGAAAAAAAAAAAAACACAATTAAACATGCATGTGCTTGAAAGGACACCACCAAGAAAGTAAAAGACAACCTAAAGAACGGGAGAGAATATTTGCAAATCGCATCTGATGAAGGACTTGTTTCTAGAATCCATGAAGAACTTCTACAACTTAAGAAAAGACAAAACTGGGGAAAGGATCCACATAAGTATTTGTACAAAGAAGACTTATAAATAATGAAGAAACACATGAAAAGATGCCCAACAGCATTAGCCGTCAGGGAAATGTAAATCAAAACCAAAATGAGGTACCACTATCACCCAATAGGATGGCTACAGTTAAAAGCCTGATAACAACAAGTGTTGCCAAAGATGTGGAGATATTGGAATGCTCCTGCTCTGCTGGTGGGAATGTGAAACGGTGCAGCTACTTGGGAAAACAGTCTGACCGTTCCTCAAAAGGTAAATACAGAATTTCCACGTGACTCCAGAGATTTCACTCCTGGGTGTATACCCAACCAAAATGAAAACATGTCCTCACACAATCTTGTATACAAATGTTCACAGCAGCATTATTGATAAAAGTCAAAAGGTGAAAACTAA
>NW_016882787.1:0-295 GCF_001698545.2 Rhinopithecus bieti | reverse complement strand
CACGGTGGCTCAAGCCTGTAATCCCAGCACTTTGGGAGGCTGAGACGGGCGGATCACGAGGTCAGGAGATCAAGACCATCCTGGCTAACACGGTGAAACCCCGTCTCTACTAAAACTACAAAAAACTAGCCGGGCGAGGTGGCGGCGCCTGTAGTCCCAGCTACTCGGGAGGCAGAGGCAGGAGAATGGCGTGAACCCGGGAGGCGGAGCTTGCAGTGAGCTGAGATCTGGCCCCAGCACTCCAGCCTGGGTGACAGAGCGAGACTCTGTCTCAAAAAAAAAAAAAAAAAAAAAG
>NW_016882786.1:0-1000 GCF_001698545.2 Rhinopithecus bieti | reverse complement strand
TGTGTGCATGTATGTGTGCATGCATGTATGTAGTTATGTGGATGTTTTGTGTATTTGTGTGTGTTGGTGTGCATGTGTGTATTTCATCTTGATATCCCCGGCATCTAGCATATATACCTGTTATACAGGAGTGGGGACTGCAAAAGGAGGCTTTAGCTTTTGAACAAAGAAGTCAAGGAAGATCAGTAAAGGAATAGAGGGAGAAGAAAGCATGGAGATAAACCTTGTATGTCAGCCTCTGTAACTGAAGCTGAGATGGCTTTATTGTGGCCTTTGCTCTCCCAAGTAGGTGCAGTGTGGGGAAAACCAGTGTGAGACATGGACCCTGGTGAATGCAGTTCTTCCTCGGGGAATAACCCTTGGCATGCTGGTAAGTCAGGTTGTGGGGATCCTAGGTTTCATACTAGCTCAGGGTGAACAAGCTTTTCCAATGGAAATGTTCAACCATTTTCCTCCATTATTTTCTTCCCCTGGGCAAATTTACCTTCATGCAATAATTACCTCATTCAGATTCCCCAAAATGTCATTGGGTTCTAGAGCTGCTGCCGCTGACTTGGCGTTTCCTCATGTCAACATTGTTGAATTCCTTCATCTGGGCCAACTGAGACCTGTGCCCATATTTACCTTTCATTATACAGCATGGGCAGAACAGGGGAGAATGGGGAAAATAGGTGGGCTTAAGGAAAAGAAAACTATGGGTTTGTGAAAAAAAGCAATTTTGAAGGAAACAAAAGAGAAAATGAGATCCACCAATTATGTTATTAAATATGAAATTTTGTGTTTTCACATGCATTCCTCTTTTGGTTTTATTCTCTCATCATTGCCTCACTAGACTTTCATGGTGCATCGCCCACATGCTGTAGGAAAAGACTGCAGATTTGGAATTCAAAACAAGACTTTGCTGTTTATAAGAATTGCATTTCTGGAAAGGAGGGGACTGTCCACACCAGCCAGCAATCTCATACATTAAAAGGCTATGCTTTCTTTCACACCCGAGTAA
>NW_016882785.1:0-313 GCF_001698545.2 Rhinopithecus bieti | reverse complement strand
CATATCTTTCTAAAGAAAGTCTTTTGGCCAGGCACAGTGGCTTATGCCTATAATCCTAACACTTTGGGAGGCTAAGGTGGGTGGATCACGAGGTCAGAAGTTCGAGACCAGTCTGACCAACACGGTAAAGCCCCATCTCTACTAAAATACAAAATTAGCTGGGTGTGGTGGTGTGTACCTGTACTCCCAGCTACTTGCGAGGCTGAGGCAGGAGAATCTCTTGAACCCGGGAGGTGGAGGTTGCAGTGAACCAGAATCATGCCACTACACTCCAGCCTGGGCAACAGAGCAAGATTCTATCTCAAAAAATAAA
>NW_016882784.1:0-275 GCF_001698545.2 Rhinopithecus bieti | reverse complement strand
ATTTTATGGTCCTAGGTCTTACGTTTAAATCTTTGATCCACCTTGAGTTGATTTTGTATAAGGTATAAGGAAGGGGTCCAGTTTTAGTTTTCCGCATATGGCTAGTCAGTTTTCCCAACACCATTTATTAAACAGGGAATCTTTTCCCCATTGCTTGTGTGTGTCAGGTTTGTCAAGATCAGATGGTGGTAGATGTGCAGTGTTATTTCTGAGGCCTCTGTTCTGTTCCATTGTTCTATATATCCGTTTAGGTACCAGTATCATGCTGTTTTGGT
>NW_016882783.1:0-819 GCF_001698545.2 Rhinopithecus bieti | reverse complement strand
CCCTCCCGCACGGTGGTCCCGGGCCACACCCGCACATTCACAGCTGGGGAGAGGGAGAGCACAGGACACCAGCGAGGGTCTTGAGGCTGTGTACAGCAAGCCACCTGTCTCCATGTGGGTGAGCTGCCCTTACTGCTGGGGAGCCCCTTGGCCTCTGGGAGCCCCAGGTGGCCCACCTATAAATGGGGCTCAGAGGTCGAGCTTGGGAATCGCCCACTGGCTCCTGAGTGGTCCCCAGTGGAGTTCCGCAGAGTCCTGGAAGGCCCTGAGCCCCTCCCTGACCATGGCTGGGGCAAATGGGGAGACCGCACACCTCCCCTCCCCTGCTGCACTTTCTCCTGAAATTCCCTCTTTAGTTTTATCCACTGGGCATGCATGTAAAATTTGGTGTTTAAAAAAGGTTCTCCCATGAAACTCAAGTCTGGAGTCCACCACCCTTAGGAAGGGTGGGAATGGGGATTATTTCTACGCCTCCAGGCTTCTAGAACCCTGTCCCACCTCCTCTCCTCTTTTAAAGAAGACACACACACACACACACACACACACACACACACACACTGACCTTGAGCGTTGAAGTCAGCTGAGGCCGAGGCCTGGCCCAGGGTGTTGGAGGCCTCACAGGTGTAGACACCCTCATCCTCCAGCATCGCCCCATGGATCTCCAGACGCAGTGTGTTGGGGCCACAGCCGCCTGCAACCTGGGAGAGCTGCTTTCAGGTCCCCCCACACCATGTAGGGTGGAGGCCACAAGGCGGTCCCCATGGAGCAGCTGCAGCTGGGCCGGAGGGTCACTGTCAACACGGCACAGGAGGAGGCCCA
>NW_016882782.1:0-213 GCF_001698545.2 Rhinopithecus bieti | reverse complement strand
ATTGGTAGTAAGATTAAAATAAATCAGCCAGGCACAGTTGAGTGTGCCTGTTGTCACAGCTCCCCAGGAGGCTGAAGCAGGAGGATCGCTTGAGCCCAGGAGTTCCAAGCTGCAATACCTTATGATAGTGCCTGTGAATCGCCACTGCACTCCAGCCTGAGCAGCATAGTGAGTCCCCGTCTCTGAAATAAAATTTAAAAGATTAAAATAAAT
>NW_016882781.1:0-212 GCF_001698545.2 Rhinopithecus bieti | reverse complement strand
CCAGACTTCTTAATTATCCCTGATATTATTTCTTTCCTCCAATGCAAGAATTTTCCTTTCTGCTTAAAACTGCTTAATGATGTATGTGTGTAGCTCAGATGACATCTGAGAAGGCCAGCAACAGAGTGACCATTAAACAGTGGGTGGTGGAGAGGGAGACTTTTCACTGTATAGACCATTTTGTTTCTCTCGTATTTTATGCCTTTAAAAGT
>NW_016882780.1:0-1006 GCF_001698545.2 Rhinopithecus bieti | reverse complement strand
CATCCAGGTAATAAAGCTAAAGATAGACTTTTCCTACTTTTTGAACTTTGCTATACCCCCTCAGAATATATGAGAAAATGCAGCCAGCATCTTCTGGAAGATTAGGAGGGCACATAAGATACCATAGCCACCTCCTGGCTGACATTTGAGCCCTGCTTTCCGCATGGTCAAGCCTTTTGGAGGCAGCCAGCGTATGGCTTGTATCAAACTCTATATTTAGGAAGAACAACTGTGAGCTATGACAGGAATTCTCTTTAACACTTAGCCTTAACGGTTTAAGTTCCCCTCCAGCCCCGAGCCAGGAGCAGCTCTCAATACTGGGAGAGGCACAGAGCACTCGAGCTATTTCAGCCACATAGAAAAGCATCGGAATTGAGATCGCAGCTCAGAGGACACCGGGCACCCCTTCCACCTTACAAGGAGCTTTATATTCTTGCATCTGGCTGCCTGGGACTTTCCTTAGGCAGTAAACAAATACATAAAGCAGGTAAGCAGAAGGACCCAGCTCCCAGCAACTGGGTTTTCTAAAGGAAATTTCCTTGATACCTAACTTGAAGTGACTACTTTTAACTTTGTAGGCTTGTAACCAGTGAGTATAGCTTCCTTGTAAATTCATTTTCATTGGTGGTATTGCTGATTCTGTTTATAAATTGTGAGGGGTGAGGGTGCTGAAAGAATATCGAACTAGGCAAATACTGAAGGGCAGTTTTCATCGATAGTGGCAATAATAAAATGTCCACAGTCTAGAAATTATAACTGTGACCTTGAAGCTGTGCTGGCCAGGATTAGTCGGTCAGCTGCAGATTGATTGAAGCCCTAAGCCAAGAAATCATCAGAATTTGGGCCAGAGAAAAGCTATAATGCTAATTCTTTGATTCACCAAAATGCAAATGATTGCCAGAGTTTTATACAGTACAAGTTTAAAATGATTTTCTCCTTTCCCTAAGCACTAGGCTTGGTCTTAATGATAAAGTTCTATCAATGATAGAACCATCTTTTAAAATCT
>NW_016882779.1:0-818 GCF_001698545.2 Rhinopithecus bieti | reverse complement strand
TAACACAGTTTTGTTTAATCTGTGAAGGGATATTCTGGAGGGCTTTGAGGCTTACGGTGACAAAGGAAACGTCTTCGGATAGAAACTGGAGAGAATCTTTCTGAGGAGCTGCTTGGTGACGTGTGCATGCCACTCACAGAAATATATCTTTCTTTTCCTAGAGGATTGCGGAATCTCTTTTGGAGAAAAGCTATGAAACAATATTCGAGACTATAGGGAAGGCTATGGTGAAAAGGAAATATCCTCAGACAAAACTGGGAAGGAGATTTCTGTGAAACTGCTTTGTGTTAGATATAATTATTCATCTCACATAGTTAAAATTTTAATTCTATTACGCAGTTTGGAAGCTCTGTGATGCACAGATCCGTGAAGGGATATTTGGGAGCACATTCAGGCCTATGGTGAAAGAGGAGATATCTTCAGATAAAACTGGATAGAAGCTTTCTGAGAAACTACTTTCTGATATATGCATTACACTCAGGGAGTTATACCTCTTTTCTCACAAGGCACAGTTTGAACACTGTTCCTGTGTAACCGAAAAGTGATATTTCAGAACGCATTCAGGACTATGGCGAATAGTGAAATATACTGAAATGAAACTGAGGAAGAAACATTCCAAGAATCTTCTCTCTGATATGTGCATTCACGTCACAGAGTTAATGCTTACTCTATGTTGCCCAGTTTCAAAACTCTGTCTTTGAAGAATCTGTGAAGGGATATTTAGTGACGCCTGGAGGCTTGTGGTGAGTGAGGAAACGTGTTCCGATGAAACCTGCAGAGAAACGTTCTGAACAACTGCTTTGTAATGTGTGTATTCG
>NW_016882778.1:0-626 GCF_001698545.2 Rhinopithecus bieti | reverse complement strand
TTATTGTGTGAGAATCTAAGTCTCTTTGTATGTCTCTAAGGACTTGCTTTATGAATCTGGGTGCTCCTGTATTGGCTGCATATATTTTGAGGACAGTTAGCTCTTCCTGTTGAACCCTTTACCATTATGTAATGGTCTCTGTCTCTTTTGATCTTGTTGGTTTAAAGTCTCTTTTATCAGAGGCTAGGATTGCAACCCCTGCTTTTTTTTTTTTTTTTTTTTTTTTTGCTTTCCGTTTGCTTGGTAGATCTTCCTCTATCCCTTTATTTTGAGCCTATGTGTGTCTTTTCATTTGAGATGGGTCTTCTGAATACAGCACATGCGTAGGTCTTGACTCTTTATCCTGTTTGCCAGTCTGTGTCTTAATTGGGGCATTTAGCCCCTTTACATTTAAGGTTAATATTCTTATGTGTGAATTTGATCCTGTCATTATGATGTTAGGTGGTTATTTTGCCCATTAATTGATGCAATTTCTTCCTAGTATCTATGGTCTTTACAATCTGATATGTTTTGCAGTGACTGGTGCCGATTGTTTGTTTCCATGTGCTTCTTTCAGGAACTCTTGTAAGGCAGGCCTGGTGGTGACAAAATCTCTCAGTATTTGTTTGTCCGTAAAGGATTTATTT
>NW_016882777.1:0-275 GCF_001698545.2 Rhinopithecus bieti | reverse complement strand
GAGACTGGGTCTTGCTCTGTCCCCAGGCTGGGGGGCGGGGCACATGATCTCAGCTCACTGCAACCTCTGCCTCCCGGGTACACGCCATTCTCCTGCCTCAGCCTCTTGAGTAGCTGGAACTACAGGCACCCACCATCACACCTGGTTAATTTTTTGTACTTTTAGTAGAGACAGGGTTTCACCGTGTTAACCAGGATGGTCTCAATCTCCTGACCTCGCGATCCATCCACCTCGGCCTCCCAAAGTGCTGGGATTACAGGCATGGGCCACCGAGT
>NW_016882776.1:0-821 GCF_001698545.2 Rhinopithecus bieti | reverse complement strand
CAAAACCACAATGAAATACCATCTCATGCCAGTTAGAATGGTAATCATTAAAAGTCTGGAAACAACAGATGCTGGAGAGAATGTGGAGAAATAGCAACACTTTTACACTGTTGGTGGTAGTGTAAATTAGTTCAGCCACTGTGGAAGACAGTGTGGTGATTCCTCAACGATCTAGAACCAGAAATACCATTTGACCCAGCAATCCCATTACCAGGTATGTACCCAAAGGATTATAAATCATCCTATGATAAAGCCACATGCACACATATATTTATTGTGTCCCTGTTCACAATAACAAAGACTTGGAACCAACCCAAATGTCCATCAATGAGGGAGTAGATAAAGATAATGCGGCACATATACACCATGGAATACTATGCAGCCATAAAAGATGAGTTCATGTCCTTTGCAGGGACATGCATGAAGCTGGAAACCATCATTCTCAGCAAACTAACACAAGAATGGAAAACCAAACACCACATGTTCTCTCATAAGTGGGAGTTGAACAGTGAGAACACAGGGACACAGGGAGGGGAACATCACACACTGGGGCCGTTCAGGGGTGGGGACCTGGGGGGGAATAGGATTAGGGGAAATACCCAATGTAGATAATGAGTTGATGGGTGCAGCAAACCACCAAGGCATATATATATCTATGTACTAAACCTGCACATTCTGCACATGTATTCCAGAACTCAAAGTATATTAAAAAAAAAAAAAAGACTCAGGTATGTTCCAAATGTTTTTAAACATGTATTCTTAGTTCTCTATAACATTATCAACTCATGAAACATTATCTGCACAAATACAAATGAATTGAG
>NW_016882775.1:0-275 GCF_001698545.2 Rhinopithecus bieti | reverse complement strand
AAATCTCATATTTAACCCCAATATAAGTTTTTTAGAGACAGGGTCTTACTACGTTGTTCAGGTTGGTCTTGAGCTCCTGGCCTCAAGCAGTCCATCTGCCTCAGCCTCCAGAGTAGCTGGCATTACAGGCGTAAGCCATGGCATCTGGCTCAATGTATTGATCTTTTGTTCCAGTCATTCTCTGTTGTTTGTCTCTTTTGTTTCTTTGATTTCTGCTCTAGCTTTTGTTATTCCTTCCTTCTACTTACTCTGAGTTTATTATCTGCTCACTTTTT
>NW_016882774.1:0-821 GCF_001698545.2 Rhinopithecus bieti | reverse complement strand
TGAGCCCTTGATATGGCACCATTCCTTGGGGTGATCAACTAGCCACCTGGTGGCAGGTTGATTATATTGGACCTCTTCCATCATGGTCCTCACTGCAATAGACACTTACTCTGGATATGGATTTGCCTATCCTGCATGCAATGCTTCTGCCAAGACTAACATCCGTGGACTCACAGAATGCCTTATCCACTGTCATGATATTCCACACAGCACTGCCTCTGACCAAGGCACTCACTTTATGGCTAAAGAAGTGTAGCAGTGGGCTTATGCTCGTGGAATTCCCTGGACTTACCTTGTTCCCCATCATCCTGAAGCAGCTGGATTGACAGAATGGTGGAATGGCCTTTTGAAGTCACAATTACAATGCCAACTAGGTGACAAAACTTTGCCGGGGTGGGGCAAAGTTCTCCAGAAGGCCATGTATGCTCTGAATCAGTGTCCAATATATGGTACTGTTTTCCCATAGTCAGGATTCATGCATCCAGGAATCAAGGGGAGGAGGTGGAAGTGGCACCACTCACCGTCACCCCTAGTGATCCACTAGCAAAATTTTGCTTCCTATTCCTGCGACATTACGTTCTGCTGGCCTAGAGGTCTTAGTTCCAGAAGGAGGAACACTGCCACCAGGAGACACAACAATGTCTCCAAGTTCTTCACTTTTGAGACTCAGACTGACTCTCCTTGCTTCTCAAGCTTACAGACAGCCTATTGTGGGATCTTCTGATCATGTAAGTTAATACTTAATAAACTCCCATATATGTAGTTATATATAGTTTTATATATAGTTATAAATATATATAATATATATTATAACATTGTAT
>NW_016882773.1:0-277 GCF_001698545.2 Rhinopithecus bieti | reverse complement strand
TATTTATTAAATGAATTAGTAAAATTTGGGCCTCAGGGAGTAGGGCTTAGAAGTGTGAGGGAAGTCTGAGAAACAAAGTCAGTTGATTTGCCATGTGGGAAAGCTGCTGATTAAGAATATGGCACTACTGCTTTTCAATTCAGAGGATTTATAAACAGAAGTCTAGGTTTATTTTCTTAATCTGGGTTGCTCAAATAGAACCAGAGTTTCATATATTTTGCAAGTCTCCCCTTGGTAAATCCCCAGTTAAGAATAAAGCTTGGACTTCTTCCTTTTA
>NW_016882772.1:0-1836 GCF_001698545.2 Rhinopithecus bieti | reverse complement strand
CCTCCCTTCTTCTCTTCCCCTCCCTTCCCCTCTTCCCCTGCCCTGCCCTGCCCTGCCCTGCCCTGCCCTCCGCAGTTCCTGAGCGAGGGCTACGCTGCACACCTGGCCGCGCTGGAGGCCAGCCACCGCTCACGCCCAAAGAAGAACAACTCGCGCATGATCCTGCGCAAGGGCAGCTTCGGGCTGCACGCGCAGCCGGAGTTCCTGCGGAAGCGCAACCACCTGCGCAGAACCATGTCCGTGCAGCAGCCCGACCCGCCCGCCGTCAACCCCAAGCCCGAGCGGGCCCAGAGCCAGCCCGAGTCCGACAAGGACCACGAGCGGCCGCTGCCCGCGCTCAGCTGGGCACGTGGGCCCCCCAAGTTCGAGTCGGTGCCCTGAGGGGTGGGCTATGCTCAGAGCAGGGGTGGGGGGCCCAATCAGGCTGCCTGCAGGGACGGGAGGGGCTGCCCTCTCCCCGACACAGGCGTTTTCCTGCTTTTCCCTCCCGTGTCTGTCCAGCAGTGTCCCACCGGAGCGGGGAGGGATCCTGCCCGACCCCGGCGGGGGGGCTCCCTGAGCTGCGACAAGGTGAGATCCGGGGTCTCGGTGCAGCCGCTGCTGCCTCCCACGTGCCTGCGACTGCAAGCCCAAGTCAGGGTTCATGTTTGTGTCATCCTGGGGCAGGCTTGCCCGGAGCTGGAGCGTTTGGGCAAAGTCGACCACCCTCCTGCGTCCCCAGGCTTCCCAGCGAGCTAGGCAGGCCCTCAAGGGGCAGCCCCAGCCTCGGGAGCAAACGCCGCTGGCAGGCACAGCCTCTCGACTGTCTTGTGGAGGCGTGAGTGGCATTTGTGCCCGCCCTCCCTGTGGTCCTGAATCACCGTTTTGGGGTTGGCGCTCTTACGGCAAGATGGCCACTTTCTGGGCATGAGAGCACATCCCCTGTCTCTGTCCACAGCCCTCGGGGGGTGGGGTCTGGTGCTGACGGTCTGTCCTGCAGCTGTCCATTGCCCCAATCCCCCCTTGTCCTCAGTGTCCTCACCATTTCCCTGTGGCCCTGGAGGCCAGGGGTTCCTCTTCCTGGAGCCCTGCCTCATGCCCTCCCTTGGGAGGCTGCAGCCTTGGGCTCTGGCTCAGCCGGGCTGGCTGTGAGCCCCTGAGCTGGTTACTTGCCCTCTCTGGGCCCCGTCTTCCTTCTGTTATTGGAGAAGTCCTCCTAGCTGAAATTGGTGTGAGTCTTTGACTCGCAAGATGTCCTGCAGTTTGGCCCATTGAGGCTTTTCAGGCCTAACGGTCCCTCTGCGTGTCCTGTGACCCATACCTTTCACACAGCCTGCGAGAGGGGTCTGGGTGGGCTGGAAAGGAGGGGCTCTTAAAGGAGCCTCTCTGGGTGGGCTGGGAAGGGATCCCTGCTCCACGGAGAGGCGCAGCTGGTTTGCCTTGCACTGATGCTCAAACCGGGTGTCCCAGGGACAGCCCACCGCCATCTCCTGCCAAAAGGTTACTGATCTGGCTCCCCATAACCCCGGCTCTGCCAGGACCCTTTTGTCTTTTTTGGCTCCTGGAGGCATAGAGCTGAGATTCCAGGGTTCTAGGGGTTCCTGGAAGTTTGGCTCCAACTGTTGTATTCTCTTCCCTTTCCCCTGCTGCTCAGTTTGTGCCCATAACCTCCTCCTGGGTAGTGCCCTGAGGTTGGCAGGACTTGGCCCTTCTGGGGCCCCTAAAGCCTGCTCAGGCCCTCCTGCTGCTGAACCTTGGCCTGGGCATCAGTTTCCTGCATCCTGGAAAACCCCGACTCCCTAGCCCAGGCCCACACCTGCTGTGTGGGGCTGTCCAGGTGGCTGCTGAGCCCCATGG
>NW_016882771.1:0-277 GCF_001698545.2 Rhinopithecus bieti | reverse complement strand
CCTTCTTTCCTTTCTCCCTCCCTCTTTCCCTTCCCTCTTCCTTCCTTCCTTCCTCCTCCCTCCCTCACCTCCTTCCCTGCCTTCCTCTCTCTCTCTTCATTCCTTCCTCCTCCCTCCCTCCCTCCATTCCTTTCTTCCTTCCTTCCTCTCTCCCTCCCTCTTTCCCTTCCCTTTTTTCCTTCCTTTCTTCCTTCCTTCTTTCCTTTCTCCCTCCCTCTTTCCCTTCCCTCTTTTTTCCTTCCTTTCTTCCTTCCTTCTTTCCTTTCTCCCTCCCTCT
>NW_016882770.1:0-277 GCF_001698545.2 Rhinopithecus bieti | reverse complement strand
CATGACACATACACAACATACACACCACACATACACAACACACCCACCACACATGACACACAGAAACACACCACACACACAACACAAACACACCACACACTTCACTTCTCACCACACACACACCACACACATGACACATACACAACATACACACCACACATACACAAGACACATACCACACATGACACACACAACACAAACATACCACACGCACAACACACCACACACAACACAAATGCACCACACACATACACACAAACATACCACACACACAACA
>NW_016882769.1:0-314 GCF_001698545.2 Rhinopithecus bieti | reverse complement strand
TTTGCATCCCCTGTGACTTGCACTTATACGCCCAGATGGCTGAACTAACTGAAGAATCACAAAAGAAGTGCAAATGCCCTGCCCCGCCTTAACTGATGACATTCCACCACAAAAGAAGTGAAAATGGCTGGTCCTTGCCTTAAGTGATGACATTATCTTGTGAAATTCCTTTTCCTGGACCATCCTGGCTCAAAAGCTCCCCACTGAGCACCTTGTGACCCCACCCCTGCCCGCCAGCGAACAACACCCTTTGACTGTAATTTTCCTTTACCTACCCAAATCCTATAAAACGGCCCCACCCCTATCTCCCTTCG
>NW_016882768.1:0-314 GCF_001698545.2 Rhinopithecus bieti | reverse complement strand
AAATAGCCTCAGACAAAACCTGGAAAGAAGCTTTCTAGGAAACTACACTGTGGTATGTGTAATCATCTCACATAGATAAAGTTTATTTACATTATGCAGCCTGGAAACTGTGTAAACATCTCACATAGATAAAGCTTTCTTTACATTACGCAGCTTGGAGACTGTCATGAACGGATCCATGAAGGGATCATCGGGAGCACATTCAGGACTATGGTGAAAAGGAAATATCTTCAGACAAAATGGTAAAGAAGCTTTCTGTGAATCTGCTTTTGCTATCTTTATTCATCTCACGTACATGAAGCCTTCTTTACATT
>NW_016882767.1:0-316 GCF_001698545.2 Rhinopithecus bieti | reverse complement strand
TGGGGTGCTGCTGAAAAGATACCTGAAAATGTTGAAGCGACTTTGGAACTGGGTAACAGGCAGAGGTTGGAACAGTTTGGAGGGCTCAGAAAAGACAAGAAAATGTGGGAAAATTTGGAACTCCCTAGAGATTTGTTGAATGCTGCCCAACAAATGCTGATAGTGACATGAACAATAAGGTCCAGGCTGAGGTGGTCTCAGATGGAGATGAGGAACTTGTTGGGAACTAGAACAAAGGTGACTCTTGTTATGTTTTAACAAAGAGACTGGTGGCATTTTGCCCCTGCCCTAGAGATTTGTGGAACTTTGAACTTGA
>NW_016882766.1:0-315 GCF_001698545.2 Rhinopithecus bieti | reverse complement strand
CTACCCCGACAGGCCCCAGTGTGTGATGTTCCCCTTTCTGTGTCCACGTGTTCTCATTGTTCAGCTCCCACTTATCAGTCAGAACATGAGGTGTTTGGTTTTCTGTTCCTGTGTTAGTTTGCTGAGAATGATGGTTTCCAGCTTCATCCATGTCCCTGCAAAGGACATGAACTCATTCCTTTTATGACTGCATAGCATTCCATGGTGTATATGTGCCACATTTTCTTTATCCAGTCTATCATTGATGGTCATTTGGATTGGTTCCAAGTCTTTGCTGTTGTAAATAGTGCTGCAATAAACATACATGTGCATGTG
>NW_016882765.1:0-315 GCF_001698545.2 Rhinopithecus bieti | reverse complement strand
TCCCACACTAGCTCTCCCTAAGTCATCCCAACCTTTTCATTACACACAACTGAAGCTCAGGGCTGTGCAGTCAAAATTCTTACACAAGGACCGGGACCACACCCTGTGGCCTTTTATCCAAACAACTTGTCCTTACTGTTTTAGCCTAGCCCTCATGTCTCTGTGCAGTGGCTGCTGCTGCCTTAATACTTTTAGAGGCCCTCAAAATCACAAACTATGCTTAACTCACTCTCTACAGTTCTCATAACTTCCAAAATCTATTTTCTTCCTCACACCTGATGCATATACTTTCTGCCCCCCTCCACTACCTCTCAG
>NW_016882764.1:0-1162 GCF_001698545.2 Rhinopithecus bieti | reverse complement strand
TAAATAAAAGAGGACAAAAGCACATAAAAATAACGTGCTCACATGTGCACATTTACATATTTGCCATATATTGAAACTTTTAAATGAAAAAAATATGTTCCAAAATGCCACAGCATAAACCATTTTCACAGTTAACCTCCATTTTGCTCTGAAAACAGCAGTCTTCGATAATGTAAACATCAATTTAGCCTTCATCCTATAATCTGTCTTTCTCTTAAGTAAATATTGGAACTTCTGTTTCAGAAACTTAATAACCACAAGGCAAGTTCAAGTGCCTGGAAAATACTCTGCACTTGATGCGTCTGGTTCCATAATGAAAAGATGCATCAATTCAGAGCAAACCTATCAGAGCTGCACCTTCAGAAAGATGCCCCTATTGCCAAAATACACCATTGCCCCGCTGGAATTACATAAATGTGTTTAGTGTTCATATGGAATTTTCTAAAAGAAAACAAGTCAATCAAGTTGTTTTGTAGTCCTAAAAAACTTAGGTTTTGGCAAAACATTGGAGACATTTTAAAAGCCCTGGACTCAAGACAGATTCATGAGTGATGGGTCGAGGTCAAGGTCTTTACAGACAGTGGATGTATGTTGTTTAATCTCCATTGTTTAGAAGAAATCTAGTGCTCGTTATAAACCCTCAATGCAAGTGAGGTAACTTCAGGTCTTAAACTGACCATAGTTCTATTGTGTTCTTATAAATTAAACATGTTGAAGTGCATTTGCTAAATTGAAAATGACACTTTACTAGTGACAATCTCTTGTTTGTCTTGGGAGAAGAGTTATTTTATCTTCAAGTGCAAATACATGGTTTCAGATTCAACTTTTATTATTATTATTATACTTTAAGTTCTAGGGTACATGTGTACAACGTGCAGGTTTGTTACATAGGTATACATGTGCCATGTTGGTTTGCTGCACCCATTAACTCGTCATTTACATTAGGTATTTCTCCTGATGCTATCCCTCCCCAAGACCCCACCCCACGACAGGCCCCAGTATGTGATGTTCCCTTCCCTGTGTCCAAGTGTTCTCATCGTTGAGTTCCCATCTATGAGTGAGAACTTGTGGTGTTTGGTTTTCTGTCCTTGTGATAGTTTTTTGAGAATGATGATTTCCAACTTCATCCACGTCCCTGCAAAGGACATGAACTCATCCATTT
>NW_016882763.1:0-311 GCF_001698545.2 Rhinopithecus bieti | reverse complement strand
TTCTCTTCTAGGCCGGGCGTGGTGGCTCAAGCCTGTAATCCCAGCACTTTGGGAGGCCGAGACGAGCGGATCACGAGGTCAGCAAATCGAGACCATCCTGGCTAACATGGTGAAACCCCGTCTCTACTAAAAAATACAAAAAAGTAGCCGGGCAAGGTGATGGGCGCCTGTAGTCGCAGCTACTCGGGAGGCTGAGGCAGGAGAATGGCGTAAACCCGGGAGGCGGAGCTTGCAGTGAGCTGAGATCCGGCCACTGCACTCCAGCCTGGGCGACAGAGCGAGACTCCGTCTCAAAAAAAAAAAAAAAAAAA
>NW_016882762.1:0-316 GCF_001698545.2 Rhinopithecus bieti | reverse complement strand
GGGGCCGGGCGCGGTGGCTCAAGCCTGTAATCCCAGCACTTTGGGAGGCCGAGACGGGCGGATCACGAGGTCAGGAGATCGAGACCATCCTGGCTAATATGGTGAAACCCCGTCTCTACTAAAAAAATACAAAAAACTAGCCGGGCGACGTGGCGGGCGCCTGTAGTCCCAGCTACTTGGGAGGCTGAGGCAGGAGAATGGCGTGAACCCGGGAGGCGGAGCTTGCAGTGAGCTGAGATTGGGCCACTGCACTCCAGCCTGGGCGACAGAGCGAGACTCCGTCTCAAAAAAGAAAAAAAAAAAGAAAAGAAAAAAA
>NW_016882761.1:0-238 GCF_001698545.2 Rhinopithecus bieti | reverse complement strand
GTGGAGGTGGAGTCTCGCTCTGTCGCCCGGACTGGAGTGCAGTGGCCAGATCTCAGCTCACTGCAAACTCCGCCTCCCGGGTTTACGCCATTCTCCTGCCTCAGCCTCCCGAGTAGCTGGGACTACAGGCACCCGCCACCTCGCCCGGCTAGTTTTTGTATTTTTAGTAGAGACGGGGTTTCGCCGTGTTAGCCAGGATGGTCTCGATCTCCTGACCTCGTGATCTGCCCGTCTCGGC
>NW_016882760.1:0-912 GCF_001698545.2 Rhinopithecus bieti | reverse complement strand
AGCCTGACCAACATGGTGAAACCCCATCTCTACTAAAATACAAAATTAGCTGGGTGTGGTGGCGCATGCCTGTAATCCCAGCTACTCAGGAAGCTGAGGCAGGAGAATCGCTAGGACCCGGGAGGCGGAGGTTGCGGTGAGCCAAGATCATTCCATTGCACTCCAGCCTGGGTGACAAGAGCGAAACTCTGTCTCAAAAAAACAAAAAAAAGTTAAACATAGAATTACTATATGACCCAGCAATTCCACTCCTAGATATGCATATGGAACAAGTGAAAACAGGTAGTCAAGTAAATACTTGTACGGTAATGTTCACAGTAGCACTATTCACAATAACCCCAAAGCAGCAAATGTGGATCGGCAGATGAAATGGATAAACGCAGGTGGTCTAATCCATGCAATGGGATGTTGTGCAGCCATTACAGGAATCGAGTTCTGATGCATGCTCCAGTGTGGATGAGCCTTGAAAACATGCTAAGTGAAAGGAGCAGGACACAAAAGGTCACACGTGTGTGATTCCATTTATATAAAGCTTCCAGAAAAGGGCCCGGTGTGGTGGTTCATCCCTGTAATCCCAGCAGCACTCTGGGAGGCCAGGGTAGGAGGATTGCTTGAGGTCAGGATTTCAAAACCAGCCTGGACAACATGCCAGGCATGGTGGCGCATGCCTGTAATCCCAGCTACTTGGGAGGCTGAGGCAGGAGAATCGCTTGAACCCAGGAGGTGGAGGTTGCAGTGAGCCAAGATCGAGTCACTGCACTCCAGCCAGGGTGACAGAGTGAGACTCTGTCTCAAAAAAACAAAAAAATTCCAGAATAGGGCCAGGTGCAGTGGCTCATGCCTTTAATCCCAGCAGTTTGTGAGGCTGAGGCGGGTGGATCACTTGAGGACAGGAGTTTGAGACCAGCCTGG
>NW_016882759.1:0-312 GCF_001698545.2 Rhinopithecus bieti | reverse complement strand
AACTAAGTCGGGTAGGTTTGATTGTTACCATTTTAGATGAGAAAACTATGAAAAGGCAAATGAGCTTGCTGAGATCTTATAATTTACTCTTGTTGACCTAGGGATAATGCGGAATAGTTTGGAGTGATAGCCCAAAATGTATGTGTGTATTTTATTTGTCTTAGTTTGGGAGTACTGCTTTTAGCTGCTCATACATATTTATATTTATTTATATTAATTTGGGAGTACTACTTTTAGCTGCTCACACATATTTATATTTGTTTATATTAATTTGGGAGTACTGCTTTTAGCTGCTCATACATACTTATATTT
>NW_016882758.1:0-315 GCF_001698545.2 Rhinopithecus bieti | reverse complement strand
GGGCGTGGTGGCTCAAGCCTGTAATCCCAGCACTTTGGGAGGCCGAGATGGGCGGATCACGAGGTCAGGAGATCGAGACCATCTTGGCTAATACGGTGAAACCCCGTCTCTACTAAAAAAAAATACAAAAAACTAGCCGGGCGAGGTGGCGGGCGCCTGTAGTCCCAGCTACTTGGGAGGCTGAGGCAGGAGAATGGCGTAAACCCGGGGGGCGGAGCTTGCAGTGAGCTGAGATCTGGCCATTGCACTCCAGCCTGGGTGACAGAGCGAGACTCCATCTCTAAAAAAAAAAAAAAAAAATCTTAGCTTTCTCAA
>NW_016882757.1:0-316 GCF_001698545.2 Rhinopithecus bieti | reverse complement strand
CCTCCTGACACCGCCTATCACTACCCTACCCTCCTGACACTGCCTACACCTGCCCCACCCTTCTGACACTGTCTACCCCATACCCCAACCTCCTGACACTGTCTACCTAATACCCCACCCTTCTGACACTGTCTATCCCATACCCCACCCTCCTGACACTGTCTACCCCATACCCCACCCTTCTGACACTGCCTATCACTACCCCACCCTCCTGACACTGCCTACCCCTACCCCACCCTTCTGACACTGTCTACCTAACACCCCACCCTCCTAACACTGTCTACCTAATACCCCACCCTTCTGACACTGTCTACCC
>NW_016882756.1:0-2569 GCF_001698545.2 Rhinopithecus bieti | reverse complement strand
TTCTTTTTAAAATTTTGTTAATTGTATAAATAATACAGTTTTGTTTAAAATTCAAACAATGCAAAAGTATAATAAAATGGAAAATTCTCACCCCTTTATCTACCTCCCTCTTTGTAGTTCTCTTTTTTTAGTTGAAACCATCTTAACAGTTTGTATATATCCTTCTAGAATTCTTTTTTTTTTTGAGACTCATTTACACTGGAGTGTAGTGGCACAGTCATGACTCACTGCAGCCTCAAACTTCTGGCCTTAAGCAGGCCTCCCACCTCAGCCTCCCAGGTGACCGGGACCACATGTGTGCACCACCATGCCTGTCTAATTTTTTACTTTTGTTTTTTAGAGGCAAGGTCTCCTTGTGTTGCTCAGGGTGCTCTGGAACTCTTGGGTGCAAGGAATCAGCCTGCCTTGGCCTGCCAAAGTGTTGAGATTGTAGGCATGAGCCACCAGGTTCAACACAGAATTATTTCTGTACATACCTATGTACCTATGTTTATATTTTAAAATGAGATCACACATTATATATTGTTCTGTAGTGTTTTCTATTTAATAATGCATCTTAGGATTCTATCCAAATGTCAGTACATATAGATCTGCCTCATTGTTTTAGTGGCTTCAAAAAAAAATCTATAAATAAGTGTTTAAACCTTCTCAACAGACATTTATACTATTTGCAGGTTTTCATTGTTGCAAACTGTACAACCATGAACATTGTTTTAAAATATCTTTGTGCTCCTGTTTCAGTATTTCTAAATTTTGTTACTATTTGTATATTATTGATAGGTGAGATGCTTAGCTACAGATAGATTCTTTGGGTCAAATGTACTAGACATATTTAATGTTAATAGATATTGCCAGATTGGCCTCCAAAAAAGGCAGTATCCATGTATTTTCACTCCAAGAGTGCTTATTGATTCCTACATCCTAGTTCACATTGGGAATTTTATCTTTTGTCAGTCAAATCATCTAAAATGTAGGTAATACCTCATTTTGCTGTACTTTGTATTTCTCTGATAACTAGTGAGGTGGAACACCTTTTCATCGGTTTATTAGCCGTTTCAATTTCCTACCCTCTACCTATTTTTTATTTTAAATTTGTCGCTCTGATTTGTAGGAGCTCTTTACATGCTATTAATGTTTGTTCTTTTCTGTTATATTGTTAAATCAATCAGCTAGTATAAACACAACCACAAAATCTGAATGTCATATAACAGCAAGCCAGTTGTCTGGCCAGCTCTGTTTCATGCTGCAGGTCTGTGGGGCAGTTGGGGAAGTTCAGGTCCCCATATCTTCATTTTGAGCCCTGAGATGAGGGGACAAAATCTATGCAAGGAAGGCTGTCTTCATAGCAGTAGCATGAGATTTGTTTCTATTAACATTGTCTACAAAATATGGATACATGTATACATTAACGACTTTATTTCAACTTAGTACACATAAATATCTGCTCATTTACCAAGATTTTTTTGTGAGTATGAGTTGCCTAGGTGGAGTTCTGAGTTGTTTTGTTTTAAGATATTGTCTTTCCAAAGCATTCAACTCAGTTTTCATGGAGGGGAGGGAAACTTTCTTCCTTTTCCTTTTATGTAATATGTAAGCCAGTTACATAATTACATTAAGAAGTACAACTGACATGAACACATTTGGGGACAAATACAGCTGAGTCTTGACAAGCATATAACAACTAATATGAAGAATATGTGGTCCTATTTGGAGTAGTGTTTTATTTTGAGTAATCAATGTGCACATTAGAATATTTACAGAGAAAATAAGGAAACTAAGATAAATTTGTCCTATTTAATCTCTTAAATGGAGATTGGATACAATAACTGTTACTGTAAAGAGCATATTTTGAAAATATTTGCAAAGTTCTGATTCTTCATATTTTGTTACTGCAATATCATCATCACTGTCCTCTTCTCCATTCCTTTAGAATTTTTTCCATGCCTTAAAGCTGTCAAGATTTGGCTCCTACCATTCTTGTTTTCGCTCATTATTTATCCTAGTAGAGCCGGACTTCACTCATACTTTTGCTTTAGGAACTGGTTGACACATTTGACATATATCTTGATTCTTACATATTAAAAGTAACTGAAGTTCAAAAGTCATAAACTGTAAGCTGATTTAGTGTTCTTTTAGTCTAATATGTTGCAACATTTCATAAATAAAAGTGTTATTCTCTAAAGTGAATAATACCAATACTTAATGTTTCATAGGATCATAGGGTTTTAGAGTATGAAGCAAATTAGAGATTATGTAATACAGCATTGTCAATTTTCTGGTGAAGAAAACACACTTGAAATATTTTGTAGCTTTTCCTAGATCACACAGCAGTTAGTGGCAGAGACAGAAGTGGAATTTTGCATAATTTACTTTCAAATGCTAGTAATTATTTTAAAACAATTGAATATTTTGAAATTTATGTGAGGGACATGGCAAAAGACTCAGTATTATTTTTGTATTTGTAAATACCACATTGTGATGGCAAGCCTTTTAGAAAGGAAATATGAAATTAAATGAAGGACCTATAAATTAAGGAAGATAGAAGCTTGGTAAAAAATTTCCTAATGCA
>NW_016882755.1:0-1158 GCF_001698545.2 Rhinopithecus bieti | reverse complement strand
TTTAGTATATAGTACTATTATCTATTTTGTACCAAAAATTAAAATTAAGAACCAGAAAAAATGCTAAAATCCCCAATATCAAATATTTGGTTACTAAATGGTAGATTGATATAAAAAATAAAACAAGTATCAGCAACATTCAAATCTCAGATTTTACTATAGCCCTGCATTGGCCCAAAGGAATAGCAGTGCTTAAATATATGTTACTAAAAGCCTGTTTATAAGTAACCATTGGGGATTTTTTTTCTGTTTAAAAAACATGATTTCTAAAATCTTGAGATATATTAAAACTGCAAAAGTGGCTATAAAATCAACATGCGCATTCTTGAATTTGTGAATTGACCGATTTGTCAGATTTATCATTTTTTTTTCCGTGTATTTCATTCAAACTTTCTAACAAGATGAAACTCATGAAAACAACATGACAGTTCTGACAGGCATCTGTTTACTTCTCAGTTTGTTTCCTTGTTCTGATTCACTGGTCTGAAGAATTCTGGATTTAAGTAGCAAAGGGGGGCAAATGTGAACAGCACACTAAACTTTTCATCTTATTAGAACTCTTATCATTGCATACTCTTGGTTGTATGTACAGGATGTAAATGAAATTATTCCAGAAACACTCCCTTTTAAAACTCATTATGGGGTAGAATGAATGTTACTGCATGTTGAACACACCCAAGGGTAGATGAGCAATCAATGAGTTATCATCAGCTCACAATATTACCTATTTCATTAGGTCAAAGAAACAAAATAGAGAAAAAAACAAAAGTAGCTGATAGGATAAAGAGATCAACATAAATTATTAAAATCACACATAAATAAAAAATACCGAATTTTATCAATACACAGGGTCCTGACAGGTAAATTCATTTTCTCTCATCACTACTTTACATATTCTCAGCAGAGTGATACACTTTGATTAAAAGAGTAAAATAAAATATTTTAATATTAAATATTTTGACAGTTTTAAGTGTAAAATTACATCAATATCGATTGGTATCATGGAATTTTATACAAAAGTTTGGTGGGATGCCCTGGAATTAGAGGTCACTCTCTATCTCTTGCATTTTGTTACTAAGGAGATTCCATGTTGTGAAAGCTGATGCTTAGAAAGAGTAAAGATTCAATTATTCATACTCTGCTGTACTTATAGGATTT
>NW_016882754.1:0-2575 GCF_001698545.2 Rhinopithecus bieti | reverse complement strand
TGAGTAGACAGTGTCTTTCTTGTTTAGTGAATAATCAGTCTTATTATTTGATAGTATTTCTACTAAATTTATTGTATAAGATTGTACTAATCTTGTTTAGTGCACGGTAATCACTTCTCATATTTAACCTGTAAGTGTAATATAGTTTAGTTATATACCATTTATTTATTTTATTTTTTGAGACAGAGTCTTGCTCTGTCACCCAGGCTGGGGTACAGTGGCACAATCTTGGTTCACTGCAACCTACGCCTCCCAGGTTCAAGCGATTCTCCTGCCTCAGCCTCCTTAGTAGCTGGGATTACAGGCACGAGCCACCACACCCAGCTAATTTTGTGTTTTAGTAGAGACAGGGTTTCACCATGTTGGCCAGGCTGGTCTTGAACTCCTGGCCTCAAGTGATCTGTCTGCCTCGGCCTCCCATAGTGCTGGGATTATAGGCGTGAGCCACTGCATCCAACCTACTTACCTTTTGTTTTGCTTGCATTACCCTTTCTTTGCCTTGTTTCATTTGGCTAAGATTGTCTTGTTTACTTGCTTTGTTTCTGAGGGATTATATGAGATTTCTATGGGTTTTCCATAATGGAGTGTACTTTTATTATTTTATTATTTGTTTTTTTGAGACAGGGTCTCACTCTGTCACTCAGGCTGGAGTGTAGTGATGCAGTCACTGCTCACTGCAGCCTCAACTTTCTTGGCTCCAGTGATCCTTCCACCTCAGCCTCCTGAGTAGCTGGAACCACAGGCACCCACCACCCACACCCAGCCATTTTTTTTGTGTGTGTGTTTTAGTAGAAACAGGGTTTCACCATGTTGGCCAGGCTAGTCACGAACTCCTGGCCTCAAGTAATCCATCCGTCTCAGCTTCCCACAGTGCTGGGTTTACAGGCATGAACCACCGAACCCGGCCTCATGCAATTTATTGACTACTTACTTCACTGAAGTGAACTTGTATGGATCCTCAAAAGTGCAGTTTCTACTGAATACATACTGTTTTGCGTCATACTAAAGCTGAACGGTTTTACATTGAACTGTCATTAGGGACTGTCTGTATTGTGAAATCTTAATTTTGTCCTTATTAAAAGACAGGAACAGGGCTGGTCGTGGTGGCTCACACCTGTAATCCTGGCACTTTGGGAGGCTGATGTGGGTGGATCACTTGTGGTCAGGAGTTTGAGACCAGCCTGGCCAACATGGTGAAACCCAGTCTCTACTAAAGATACAAAATTAGCTGAACATGGTAGTGCACACCTGAAATCCCAGCTATTCGGGGAGCTGAGACACGAGAATTGCTTGAACCCAGGAGGTAGCAGTTCCAGTGAGCGAGATCGTGCCACTACACACCAGCCTGGGTGACAGAGCAAGACTGTGTCTCAAAATAAAGACAACAACAAAGGTATCAATAACTCTAAATATAGGTTAAATTCCCACAAAATCTCATTTTGAAAATCTTTTTTTGTTTTGTTTTGTTTGAAACAGAGTCTTACTCTGTTGCCCAGGCTGAGTACAGTGACGAGATCTTGGCTCATTGCAGCCTCTAATTCCTGGACTCAAGCAATCCTCCCCCCTCAGCCTCCTGAGCAGTTGGAACTACTACATATGCATCCCGCCTGCACCCAGCTAATTCGTGTTTTTTAGAGATAGTGTCTTGCTGTGTTGCCCAGGCTGGAGACTGATCTGCAACTCCTGGCCTTAACCACTTTATTTTTTAAGCAAATTTGCGCCATGTTTTCAGTTAATATGAATTTGCATTTCACTGATGTCATGCTAGCTGACAATGGGCTGAAGGTGAAGGGAAGAGAAAGATGGACATGGTATATAAAAGCATGTATGATAAAGTAGAACGTCACCTTGGTTAAAATGTGTAATGATTTGAATGATACAAATATAAGTAGTTAAGAGTTATTTTGAACTTGATACCTTTGCTAGAGGAAAAGGTACTATATACATTTTTTATGAAAATCATTAGAAGAAAAAAAATGGAATATTTAGAAGAAAGTATATCCTGATGTTAAAAGTGAAAATGAAATAGGACATTGAGAAAATTTTTTTAATGTAAATATGTATATGGTAATGTATTAATTAGCGTTAGGTATGTACATGGATTTTCCTGTATTTCTGAAGACCTGTGAAAAGGAGAAGTTGAAATCATGAAGAATTGGTTGATGGAAATTAAGGTAGACAGGCAAATGGAAATGTGGCCCCCCAGGAGGGTGGGTGAACTCTGAGAGACACAGTCATTCCTGTAAATAAGGCTGTCCCAACATCAAAGGAGAGGCCTGAGACTGGGAGTCAGGAGTCTGCCATTCTTTTTTTTTTTGAAATGGAGTCTCACTCTGTCGCCCAGGCTGGAGTGTGATGGTGCCATCTCAGCTCACTGCAACCTCCACCTCCTGGGTTCAAGTGATTCTCCTGCCTCAACCTCCTGAGTAGCTGGGATTACAGGTGCATGCCACCACGCCCGGCTAATATTTGTATTTTAGTAGAGGTGGGGTTTCACCATGTTGGTCAGGCTGGTCTCGAACTCCTGACCTCATGATCCACCTGCCTTGGCCTCCCACAATGGTGGGATTACAGG
>NW_016882753.1:0-859 GCF_001698545.2 Rhinopithecus bieti | reverse complement strand
AAAGGGAAGCCCAACAGACTAACAGCGGATCTCTCTGCAGAAACCCTACGAGTCAGAAGAGAGTGAGGGCCAATATTCAACATTCTTAAAAGAAAAGAATTTTCAACCCAGAATTTCATATCCAGCCAAATTAAGCTTCATAAACAAAGGAGAAATAAAATCATTTACAGACAAGCAAACGCTGAGAGATTTTGTCACCACCAGGCCTGACTTACAAGAGCTCCTGAAGGAAGCACTTAACATGGAAAGGAACAACTGGTACCAGCCACTGCAAAACATACCAAATTGTAAAGAACATCAACACTACGAAGACACTGTATCAACTAATAGGTAAAATAACCAGCTAGCATAATAATGACAGGATCAAATTCACACATAACAATATTAACCTTAAATGTAAATGGGCTAAATGCCCCAATTAAAAGGCACAGACTGGCAAATTGGATAAACAGTCAAGACCCATTGGTGTACTGTATCCAGGAGACCCATCTCACATGCAAAGACACACCTCCTAGGCTCAAAATAAAGGGATGGAGGAATATTTATCAAGCAAATGCAAGGCAAAAAAAAAAAAAAGGCAGGGGTTGCAATCCTAGTCTCTGATGAAACAGACTTTAAACCAAACCAACAAAGATCAAAAGAGATAAAGAAGGGCATTACATAATGGCAAAGGGATCAATGTAACAAGAAGAGCTAACTATCCTAAATATATACGCACCCAATACAGGAGGACCTAGACTCATAAAGCAAGTTCTTAGAGACCTACAAAGAGACTTAGACTGCCACACAATAACAGTGTGAGACTTTAACACCCCAATGTCAATATTAGATCAACGAGACAGAAAGTTAACAAGGATAT
>NW_016882752.1:0-418 GCF_001698545.2 Rhinopithecus bieti | reverse complement strand
CCCAGGCTGGAGTGCAGTGGTGCGATCTTGGCTCACTGCAACCTCTGCCTCCCAGGTTCAAGTGATTCTCCTGCCTCAGCCTCCTGAGTAGCTGGGATTACAAGTGCCCACCACCATGCCTGGCTAATTTTTTGTATTTTAGTAGAGACGGGGTTTCATCATGTTGGCCAGGTTGGTCTCAAACTCATGACCTCAGGTGATCTGGTGATCTGCCCACCTCAGATCCAAAGTGCTGGGATTATAGGTGTGAGCCACCGCGCCCGGCCAGTGTGAACCCTTATCCATCC
This sequence comes from Rhinopithecus bieti, assembly GCF_001698545.2. Classification (NCBI taxonomy): domain Eukaryota; kingdom Metazoa; phylum Chordata; class Mammalia; order Primates; family Cercopithecidae; genus Rhinopithecus; species Rhinopithecus bieti. The sequence continues at coordinate 131 of NW_016882752.1, read as the reverse complement.
CAAATGAATGTAAGAGGCTTCTGCTTCTCCTCTTAAGTAGGGATGGAAATGAATGTATTGGCTTCCTACCATGGACTTGAGACTGTGTTGACCTGCTCTAGCAAAGATACCATGATTGGGGCTCCTATTTG
>NW_016882751.1:0-416 GCF_001698545.2 Rhinopithecus bieti | reverse complement strand
GGTAGGTTAGTGAGAGATTTAGGGTCATTTGATTATGAGGTGAAATGGTCACATGGGAATGAAGTAATTCTTTAACATAATATCTGTATGCAGAAGTACAGTATACAGAGATAAGAATTTAAAATATAGTGTGTGCATCAGTAATTTCTAACAGAGCCTTAAAACAGAAACACAGTTTTCCATAACCTATGATTAGCAAGATATTAATCAGCAGTAACAGTTGTAGAAAAGCTGGTTACCAGCAATCCATAGAAACAGGATGTGAAGCTAGACAACAGGTTAGACCAGAAATTCTCAGAAGGGAGTATGCCTTAACCCTAAAGAGGCCTAGAAGAGCTGTGGCAAGATGAGGGCATTTATAGCCCTGTCTTATCCACATGGACAGATGCCCCTCATGTGTCCATTTATAGGCTCTC
>NW_016882750.1:0-316 GCF_001698545.2 Rhinopithecus bieti | reverse complement strand
GGTTGGGCCAGGTGTTCCTTGCCCTCATTCCGGTAAACCCACTACCTTCCAGCATGGGCGTCATGGCCATCACGAACATGTCACAGTGCTGCAGAGATTTTGTTTATGACCAGTTTTGGGGCCAGTTTATGGCCATATTTTGGGGCCCTGTTCCCAACACCCTAGGCTGATGGCACTGGTTCAATCCCAGCTCATTGCAGCCTCCAACTCCTGGGCTCAGGTGATCCTCCTGCCTCAGCCTCCCCAGTAGTTGGAACTACAGGTGTGCACGCCACGGCTCCAACTCTTTTTTTTTTTTTTTTTTTTTTTTTTTTTT
>NW_016882749.1:0-316 GCF_001698545.2 Rhinopithecus bieti | reverse complement strand
GGGGAATCTGAGAAGCAATATTTTGGATCTCACTTAAGCCTATGGTGAAAGAGGAAATAATCTCAGATAAAACTGGAAAGAAGCTTTCTGAGAAACTGCTTTGTGATGTGTGAATTCATCTCACAGAGTTACACTGTTATTTGCATTGAATGGTTTGCTTACACTGTTTTCTTGGAAACTGCAATCTGATATTTTGGAGCACTTTGAAGCTTATGGAGGTGAAGGAAATATCCTCATATAAAAGCTATAAAGAAGTTTTCTGAGAAACTGCTTTGTGATTTGTTAATACATCTCACAGAGTAACACGATTCCTTCC
>NW_016882748.1:0-317 GCF_001698545.2 Rhinopithecus bieti | reverse complement strand
GTGTGTGTATGTGTGTATATGTGTGTGTGTATATACATATGTGTGTGTATATATGTGTGTGTATGTGTGTATATGTGTGTGTGTGTGTGTGTGTATATATGTGTGTGTGTGTATGTGTGTATATGGGTGTGTGTATATACATATGTGTGTGTATATATGTGTGTGTACGTGTGTATATACGTGTGTGTATGTGTGTGTATATATGTGTATGTGTGTATATATGTGTGTGTGTATGTGTGTATATGTGTGTATATACATGTGTGTGTGTATATATGTGTGTATATATATGTGTGTGTATGTGTGTGTGTATCTATGTG
>NW_016882747.1:0-994 GCF_001698545.2 Rhinopithecus bieti | reverse complement strand
TTTCCCCCTCTAATGTACTTCTAATACAGTGGTATTGCATTTGCTGCACCTGTGATGCATTGCAGGGTGCTAACTCCTCAATCTCCTCATTGTATTTGGGGACCTCATCTGGTTTAGTTAAAAAAAAAAAAAAAACTTCATGTTTCCAACTTATCCTTTTATTTCTTTGTATAATGCTGTGTTCCTCTCTAGGTTGCTGAATCTTGTATTCTGACAACTGGACACATTCCATTTAAAAAATGAGAAAGCCAATCTGAGCCCGTAATAGCACGTGGCTAAGAGAAGATAAATAACATTCTCATTATCAATATCTTTTCCATAACTGACAAGAAAATTGTTCTACCTGACAAATTATATTTCTGTGAATATCCATAAATTGAGCACACTTAAAGTGAAAACTGTCTAACTTCATTTCCACTGGCGAATGCTTAATGCTGAAAGTCAGTTTCTGTTTTCTGTTTATTGCTAGTAGTGGATATAGTCCTTACACATCGTGTAAGACCAAGGCAATTCTTATTTCCTGTTTTCCAGTTATCTTAATTCTTCTGCCAAACTACTCATCCCTCTGTTTTAATTAGTTCTATATAGTACTCTTTATTTCAGGAGTTCACATCTCTATTTTAGTCAGTTTTGCTATTTCCTGACAATCTAATATTCAATAGATAACATAAAATTCTAACATATGAAATAGTACTCACATTTCAATCAATACTTGAGACTAATCTTGTTTTCAAATTCCTTGTTTTGGAAAGGTAAGATAATATTTTACTCCAAAACCATATTTAGAAAACTTAAAGACTGGTAATGCTAAAATTTAAGCAATTCTCTCAATAATATTCATTTCATAGATTAGTATAATAAAAGTGCAAATTAATAATTGTACATTTAAAATAACTAAAAGAGTATAACTGAATTTTTTTAACACAAAGGATAAATGTTTGAGGGGATGGATACCCCCTTTTTCCATGATGTGACTGTTACGTATTACATACCT
>NW_016882746.1:0-1166 GCF_001698545.2 Rhinopithecus bieti | reverse complement strand
ATTTTCCACTACTCGCCCTGTGAACCATCCCTTTTCCTTTTCCAGGGTTCCAGGAATGCATCCTCATAGCAGGTAGGCATGATGGCCAGGGGCTTTGCCAACGTGTTAAATCCTGTGACTATGACAATAACCTCTTTTTTGATTCAAATTGGATTCTGTCTTCACCCCATCCACTGTGTTGGAGCATCCAGGGCATCCCCACACCTTCTCCCACCTCCCGCAGTCCATAGAGGCTGCTGCCGAAGGTCATCCTCATCAAGGCCTTTTCCTGCCACAGCAGGCCTGACACCTCCAATGACAGGGTCATGTGCTGACTGATGTGGGCAGAGCCCAGGTGGGGTATGTCTTTGGGGGGACATGTGTTTTTTTTGGCTGCAGGGAGCATCCTCGTCTTGAACTCACATAAGGGAGACGCTCTAGTCTTTAACTAGTTGACATGACAGTCCTGGCTGGGTCACATCTTGCTGCCAGCCCAGCCACTCAGAGTCCTTCTCTTGCAGTCACCATAAGGAAGAGGAGGGGTCTCAGGTTCCACTTCCCCCCACACCAACCCCTCCTGTGTTTTCTTCCACAGACACACACTGTCTTTGCTATAACTTCACCATCACTCCTAAGTTCAGACCTGAACCACAGTGGTGTGAAGTTCAAGGCCAGGTGGATAAAAGGCCTTTTCTTCACTGTGACTGTGTTAACCATAAGGCCAAAGCCTTTGCTTCTCTGGGGAAGAAAGTCAACGTCACAAAAGCCTGGGAAGAACAGACTGAAACCCTAAGAGATGTGGTGGATTTCCTCAAAGAGCAACTGCCTGACATTTGAGTGGAGAATTGAATACCCAGCGGTAAGTTAAAATTGTCCAGGACAGCAGGGAGCAGACAGGATAGCAACTTAGCAGTATTTTATTGGTTTCATGTAAAAAATAAACCAGAAGTTTGTGTTACCCAAGAGGCTGAGAAGCATGGGCAGGATGCAGCAGAGAGAGCAAGACCAAGAGCCAGGAAAGGAAGCAGGGTGGGGCTCAGGATTTGTCAAGATCAGAGCTGATCTCTTTCCAATGGGGCAGAGCCCCTCATTCTGCAGGCCCGGATGTCTTGTGAGCACGAAGCCCATGGACACAGCAGAGGACCTTGGCAGTTCCTCTTCAATGGACAGACGTTCCTCCTCTTTGA
>NW_016882745.1:0-415 GCF_001698545.2 Rhinopithecus bieti | reverse complement strand
AGAGTTTCTGCACAGCAAAAGAAACTATCATCAGAGTGAACAGGCAACCTACAGAATGGGAGAAAATTTTGCAAGCAACCCATCTGACAAAGGTCTAATACTCAGAATGTACAAGGAACTTAAACAAATTTACAAGAAAACACAGACAACCCCATCAAAAGTGGGCGAAGGATATGAAAAGACACTTCTCAAAAGAAGACATTTATGCGGCCAAAAAATATATGAAAAAAAGCTCATCATCACTGGATATTAGAGAAATGCAAATCCAAACCACAATGAGATAATATCTCACATCAGTTAGAATGGCGATTATTAAAAAGTCAAGAGGGGCACGTCCAAGATGGTCTAATAGGAACAGCTCCAGCCTCCAGCTCCCAGCGTGAGCGACACAGAAGATGCTGGTGAGGCTGTGGAG
>NW_016882744.1:0-317 GCF_001698545.2 Rhinopithecus bieti | reverse complement strand
ACAAAATCTCTGCAGCACTGTAACATGTTCGTAATGGCCCTAACACAAAAGCTGGAAGATTGTGGGTTTACGGGAATGAGGGCAAGGAACACCTGGCCTACCCAGGGCGGAAAACCGGAAAACCGCTTAAAGGCATTCTTAAGCCTCAAACAATAGCAACAGCGATCTGTGCCTTAAGGACATGCTCCTGCTGCAGTTAACTAGCCCAATCTATTCCTTTAATTCGGCCCATCCCTTCATTTCCCATAAGGGATACTTTTAGTTAATTTAATATCTATAGAAACAATGTTGATGAGTGGTTTGCTGTTAATAAATAT
>NW_016882743.1:0-1193 GCF_001698545.2 Rhinopithecus bieti | reverse complement strand
TCCAGAAGCTGGCTTTTGAAAAGGTCAACAAAATAGATAGACCACTAGCCAGACTAACAAAGGAGAAAATAAAGAAGAATCAAATAGATACAATAAAATGATAAAGGGGATATCACCACTGATCCCACAGAAATACAAACTACCATCAGAGAATACTACAAACACCTCTACACAAATAAACTAGAAAATGTATAAGAAATGATAAATTCCTTGACACGTACACTCTACCAAGACTAAAGTAGGACAAAATCATATCTCTGAATAGACCAATAACAGGTTCTGAAACTGAGGTAGTAATCAATAGTCTATCAACCAAAAAAAAAAGCCCAGGACCAGATGGATTCACAGGCAAATTCTACCAGAGGCAAAAGAGGAGCTGGTGCTATTCCTTCTGAAACTATTCCAATCAATAGAAAAGAGGGACTCCACTTTAACTCAGAGGCCAGCATCATCCTGATACCAAAACCTGGAAGAAACAAAAGAAAAAACAGAGAGAGAGAGAAAGAATTTTAGGCCAAGAATTTTAGGCAAAATCCTCAAGAAAATACTGCCAAACCGAATCCAGCAGCACAAAAAAAGCTTATCCACCATGATAAAGCCAGTTTCATCCCTGGGATGCAAGGCTGGTTCAACATATGCAAATCAATAAACGTAATCCATCACATAAAAGAACCAATGAGAAAACCACATTTATTGATTATCTCAATAGACGCAGAAAAGGCCTTCAACACAATTAATCAGCCCTTCATGCTAAAACTCTCAATAAACTAGATATTGATGGAATAGATCTCAAAATAATAAGAGCTATTTATGACAAACCTGCAGCCAATATCATACTAAGTGGGCAAAACTGGAAGCACTCCCTTTGAAAATTGTCACAACACAAGGATGCCCTCTCTCTCCACTTCTTTTCAACGTAGTATTGGAAGTTCTGGACAGGGCAATCAGGCAAGAGAAAGAAATAAAGGGTATTCAATTAGGAAAAGAGGAAGTCAAATTGTCTGTTTGCAGATGACATGATTGTATATTTAGAAAACCCCATCGTCTCAGAGCAAAATCTCCTTAAGCTGATAAGCAATTTCAGCAAAGTCTCAGGATACAAAATCAGTGTGCAAAATCACAAGCATTCCTATTCACCAAGAACTGACAAACAGAGAGCCAAATGGTGAGTGAACCCCATTCACAATTGCTAC
>NW_016882742.1:0-1161 GCF_001698545.2 Rhinopithecus bieti | reverse complement strand
CTGGGTCATATGGTATTTCTAGTTCTAGATCCTTGAGGAGTCCCCACATTGTCTTCCACAATGGTTGAACTAATTTACACACTGCCACCAACAGTGTAAAAGTGTTCCTTTTCTCCACATCCTCTCCAGCATCTGTTGTTTCCTGACTTTTAGTGATCACCATTCTAACTGGTATGAGATGGAATCTCACTGTAGTTTTGATTTGCATTTCTCTCATGACCAGTGATAATGAGCATTTTTTCAAGAAATCACATGAATCTTTAATCTGGGGCTTTAGCTAATGTATCCTGAACATTTTAGAAGTTGTGAAAAGTTTGAGTTATGGTAAAATGACCAGCATTAGTAAATATCAGGCTTTAACTATTTGAATGTGCTTTTCTTTGCAGCTAACGACACCTCCTAGGGATCGTAGAAGAGCTGAAAATAATGTTTTATATTTAAAAGGTGAGGAAAGAGTCTTTTTTAGCATTCAATAATTCTTACAAATGTTTCCCTTAATTTGCTATCATAATACTAACCCTAGTGAGTGATAATTTTCTTTCTTCCTCCCTTCCTTTCTGTGTCTCTATCACACACACACACACACACAGGAAGAATAAGAGGTGACTTTGTGGATGAAAAGCTGTTTTCACTTCCCTCTACCATATAACTGAATTTAGATGATTCCCAACACGAGCCAAATATACAGTTTTAATAATGGGTGTTCCTTTAACAAATAAATAAGCAAATATATAATGCCAGGGAAATCTCCAGAACACTCTGAGTTGGTGGGGCTGTTATCATCAAAGAGGGCTTCCCTTTTGTTTGCTGCCCTGGAGTTTTCCCATCATGGGATGATGAATTGGAGTCAGACATGGGAGAGCAGAAAGGGGCCTCTCTTGTCTGAAGCGGGAGACAGGCTATCGTGAAGGACTTTCCCAGTCCAACCGCTTTAAGGAAGAGTGCATGTGGAAGATGAAAATCTGCAAGTTGATGCTCTTAAGACTAACCAAGCTGTGCCTCCTGGAAAGTCTTCAAGAACCCAAAGTTAGGGGCTGCCCAGTGAGTTGGAAGATTATTAGAGTAAAGAGGAATCATGAAGAGGGAAGGCATTTCTTTTTTTTTCGTTTGTCTCATTTTCCCTTTTTAAGATAAAAAAAAGTTCTTAAAATTTACATATAT
>NW_016882741.1:0-329 GCF_001698545.2 Rhinopithecus bieti | reverse complement strand
AAAAAAAAGAATGGGCCGGGCGCGGTGGCTCAAGCCTGTAATCCCAGCACTTTGGGAGGCCGAGACGGGCGAATCACGAGGTCAGGAGATCGAGACCACCCTGGCTAATACGGTGAAACCCCGTCTCTACTAAAAAATACAAAAAACTAGCCGGGCGACGAGGCGGGCGCCTGTAGTCCCAGCTACTCGGGAGGCTGAGACAGGAGAATGGCGTGAACCCGGGAGGCGGAGCTTGCAGTGAGCTGAGAGCTGGCCCCTGCACTCCAGCCTGGGCGGCAGAGCAAGACTCCGTCTCAAAAAAAAAAAAAAAAAAAAAAAAAAAAAGAATG
>NW_016882740.1:0-1193 GCF_001698545.2 Rhinopithecus bieti | reverse complement strand
CAAGTAAGGAATTCTTTCCCCTTTTGGATATTTGGGAATGTCTTTTTTTCTGCATTCATTCAAAAAGTATTTCCACTAGATATAGCATTCTAGGTTGACAAAATATCCTTCCATTAATTCAAATATATTGCTCTACAAAATAAAGCCCATCAGTCTTTACCAAATTCTTCCTTAAAAGAGAGAATAATTTCTGACTAATATCATAGTATTACTATAACAAAACCAGAAAAGACTGTACAAAGAAAACTATAGACCAATGTCACCTATTAAATCCATAATAAAATATTAGTAAACCAAATCCAGCAATACATAAAATTATTATATACCATGACCAAGTGGGATTTATTCTAGGAATGCAACATTAGCTTGTTACAAGAAAATCTAGGACTGTAACATTCCCTTCCACCCCCCAGACTGTGAAAACCAAGAGACCACAAAACAACTCAGACAAGTCTAGCTCGGCAAGTAGATGAGTTTATTAAGACTTACATACAGGACATTCCTGGGCAGCAGCAAGACAACTAAAGAGAGCTGCCCACCACTCATCTCTAAGCTGCTTTTAAGCTAATTTTCGGGCTCATTGCCTACTGTGTGCGTGTGATGGGAATGTTTCTTTTGGTATGTTCCCAGCTATGCCCCAGGATGTTTGAATTCTCAGGGACACCTCCTCCTATTCTAGGCACCATAGCTCTGGCTTACTGCCCAGCCTTTAGTGTTCAAGCAGCAGACAAACACCCTTAAGTAACCTGGTAGAGAACCCCATCACACTACATAGCTAAACATCTGAGAATCAATGAATGAAATATGTCATATCAATAGAATAAAATGGAAAAGGAATGATCATTTCAGTAGACACAGAACAAAGTTCTCTAAAATCCAAAACCTGTTCATAATAAAACATTCGACACACTAGGAACAGAATGGAACTTCCTCAACATAATAAAGGTCATCTATTAAAACCCACAGCTAGTATCATATTCCATAGTGAAAGACTGGCAGCTTTCTCCCTAAGATCAGGATATTTGCTCTTGCTATATCTAGTCAACATTGTATTGGAAGTTCCAGCCATTATAATCACACACAAAATAAACGAAAGGAATCCGGATTATAAAAGAAGAAGTAAAACCTCCTCTATTAGTAATTAACATGATTTTGCACATAAAGAGTCCTTTAAAACCTCACTAAAATTGTTA
>NW_016882739.1:0-696 GCF_001698545.2 Rhinopithecus bieti | reverse complement strand
TTTCTTTCTGTTTAAATTTAATTTAAAGTTAAATTCTAATTATCTATCTTAAATTTACTCTAAAATTTTAATTTTAGCTTTTCACTTACATTTTAACTTTTTTATTATAATTTACTTTTCAAAATATTATGGCTTTCCAAATTCTGTTTCAGCCCAATATGATTTGGCAGTGTCTCCACCCAAAATTGCATCTTGAATTGTAATCCCCGTAATCCCCATAATCCCCCCATGTCAAGGAATAGACCAGGTGGAAGTAATCGAATCACATGGGTGGTTTTCCCCATGCTATTCTCATGATAGTAAGTTCTCCTGAGATCTGATGGTGTGGTAGTTTCTCCTGTGTCTTTCTTGTTCCTGCCTCCTTGTGAAGGAGGTGCCTTGCTTCCCCTTAGCCTTCTGCCATAATTGTAAGTTTCATGAGACTTTCCCAGCCATTGAGGTCCCCACTTCCCTGTCATCTGTTAGCCAGGAATGAATCTCTACTCCTAAGGAACACTCTCTTTCCTTCTCATGCTTTCTGTGTGGCTCCCAGTCATGATGAAATGTGAGTTAACTAAATCTTTTCCTTTATAAATTGACTTTTTTTCTTTATAAATTACCTAGTCTCAGGCAGTTCTTTATAGCAGTGTGAAAACACACGGCCCTTATTAAAATGATGTATATAAACAAACATTTAAAATATATAAATTGAATATT
>NW_016882738.1:0-1561 GCF_001698545.2 Rhinopithecus bieti | reverse complement strand
GGGGATAACCGACTCATTGGGGCTAACGGAGATAACTGACTCATTGGCGCGGTCTCCCCACACTGTTCCTGTGGGAGTGAACGAGTCTCCTGAGATCTGGCCTTTCCTAAGGGGTTTCCCCTTCACTGGGCTCTCATTCTGTCTTGCCTGCCGCCATGTGGGACGTGCCTTGGCTTCTCCTTGCCTTCTGCAATGATTGTGAGGCCTCCCCAGCCATGTGGAACTATGAGTCCATTAAACCTCTTTCCTTTGTAAATTACCCAGTCTCGAGTAGGTCTTTATCAGCAGCATGAGAAAAGACTAATACAAGTTTCTAGAGGCAAACCTCCTGACACAGGCAAAGGGGACTGGGCCGTTCTAAGCCCAGTTGATGCCAGCACCCTTGAGATCATACAACAGGGCTGCTGCACCATTTGATTCCTTCACTGCAAATTTATGTGGCAGCAATTAAGACCCTAAAGCTTCCAGGTCAGATGCTAGAGAGTAGAAATATGACCCCTAAGGGGAATTCTGAGTTTTCAGGGTCAAACAAGTTGACTGTGGCATGAGGTGCAGACAGCAGACTATGGCCCATGAACCAATTCTGGCCCACCACTTGTTTTATAAATAAAGTTTTAATGGAACACTGCCACAGTTAATTGCTTACATGTTCTCCATGGCAGCTTCTACACTCTCATGGCAAAGTTAACTAGTTGTGACAGAGACTGTAAGACCAGCTGCACCTAAAATATTTACTGTCTCATTCTTTACAGAAAACATTTGCTGTTCCCTGGTCAAATGTTTTGTTTGGTTTTGGTCAAAGTTTTTTCCAAACTTTTGATCATATACATATATTTAGGATACCTCTACTGGCAGGAATGATCACAGATTTCTAAACTTTAGATATCCCTCCTGGTTAAAAAAAAAAGTTATGGGGCTGCACCTCTAATATATGGGCAAGATTCCAGACATTTACACAGCTTCAAAGCATCTCCCCACGAACTATTTATTAATTACAAAGGGGAAACCAGTAGCCTCAGAGTGGAAAATCTACAACAGACATTACCTGAACCAGGCGACCAAAGTCAACATCACCAGCAGCAGGACTAACCAAAGTCCTGCGTGTCCTGATAGGGATACTGAGGCCAGTACGTCACTTCCGTAGTAACTTATCTACATACCATGGGCCTGCCAAGAACACACAACTATACCAAATCATGACGAAACACCAAGCAAGCCCAAACCCAGGGACGGCCTGCAGAGTAACTGGCTGCACTCTTCAATCATGTCAAAGAGACGGGGACTGCTCCAGATGGAAGCAGACTGGAACATGTGGCCAACACGTGCAGCGTGAGATCCTAACTTGGCCTCTGGACTGGGAAACAAAGTAGCCATTAGGAAGCTATTGGGGCAATTGATCCAATGAGAATAGGGACTGCAGATTAGACCATAGTATCGTGTCTGTATTAGATTTTCAGATTTTGAACTTTGTATTGTGGTGGTATAAGAGAACCTCCTTGTTTTAGAAAACACACTGAAATAATAAGGATAAAGGGTAAGATATCTGAATATACTTTCCAAT
>NW_016882737.1:0-709 GCF_001698545.2 Rhinopithecus bieti | reverse complement strand
AATTTTGATCACTAAATATTTGACTTTGTTATTCCAAAACAAAATACTATTTCTGAAAATGTGACTCTATACGCTTCTACCTTAAGGAAAATAAAATGGTGAATCAAATTCTAGAGTAGCAATGCACACTCACATGCACTTGGATTTTCTTTAATTGTTCCCTATATTGAAGAAATGCTTATCCTATACTCCAAAAGCCCTGGCTTTAGAGTCAGACATATCTTGTATGACTTTGGGTAAACTACATAACTTTTAAGAAACTCAATAAAATGGGGATAACAAGACCTACTTCACAGAGTCTTTAGGAGGATTATAGAAAACAAAGGCAGTGTGTGCAGTATATATTTGATGCTCTATATAAATGCTATTTGTATTTTCCTTCTGTAGCATTAAAATGGTATTTCCAAGGGATTACAGTAAATATTATTATTAATTATATCACTATCATGAGTCCTTCGATATGATGCATTCTGCCAAAATGCATAACTTAACTCCAACTGTTACAAACATCAGATAAACCCCAAATGGGGAGCATTTTACAAAATAATCAATCAATGCTTTTCAAAAGTATTAACATCATTAAAGATGGGAAAACTAAAGAACTATTACACGTGGAGGAGACGAGAGAGACATAACTACACACAAAGTGGGATTTTGATAAGATACTGCAATAGATATTATGCAGCCATAAAAAAAGGATGAGTTTGCG
>NW_016882736.1:0-429 GCF_001698545.2 Rhinopithecus bieti | reverse complement strand
AAAAAAAAAAAAAAAAAAAAGAGTAATGCCATGTATAATAGTATAAAAAAGAATAAAATACTTAGGTAGAAATTTAACCAAGGAGGTGAAAGGCATACTGAAAACGGTAAAACAGTAATAAAAAATTGAAGCTATGAATAAATTAACATCCTGTGTTCATGGGTAAGGAGACTTAATATTGTAGAAATACCTATACATTCCAAAGCAGTATACAGATTTAATTCAATTCCTATCAAAATTCCAATAGCATTTTACACAGAACTAGAAAATCAAACTAAAATTAATATAGAGCCAAATGAATGAAATTGATGGCATCATACTTCCTGATTTCAAATTATTACAAAACAAAACTAATCAAAACAATACAATACCGGCATACTGGCATGAAAACTATTAAACCCAGGTATATATGATAAATTAATCTTCGGT
>NW_016882735.1:0-991 GCF_001698545.2 Rhinopithecus bieti | reverse complement strand
TTTTGTCTTGAGACAGAGTTCTGCTCTTGTCATCCAGGCTGTAGTGCAATGGGCGATCTCGGCTCACTGCAACCTCCACCTCCCGGGTTCAAGTGATTCTCCTGCCTTAGCCTCCCAAGTAACTGGGATTACAGGTGCCTGCCACCACGCCCAGCTAATTATTGTCTTTTACTAGAGACAAGGTTTCACCATGTTGGCCAGGCTGGTCTCAGACTCCTGACCTCAGGTAATCCACCCGCCTCAGCCTCCCAAAGTGCTGGGATTATAGGCGTGGGCCACCGTGCCCAGCCCCTAACCCCATTTCTTCTTCCCCTTACTCCTTATGTTTTAGCCACAGTGAACTGGTCATGCCCTTGAGCATGCTATACCCTTTGTCACTTTAGGCCTGGGGTAGGGCAGGCAGAGAGAAGAAGAAAGCCTATACAAATATATTTACATTATCATTTTCTCCTACCTTCTTGGAAATAGCCATTGTTAATCTTGTTTTATAGGAATTCTTACTGTTGATGAACTTTTGGCCATCAAAATTCCATTGAATGACCTTTTAGATGCAATAGTTTATCAACTTTGGAAAAGAATGATGTTGTCCAGCACTATTGGGATGTTCTTGTACAAGCTTTTGTCCAAAATGGCACAGTGAGCACAAATGGTGGGTACTTAAAGTATATATTTCTCTACTTGGATCCTAATTTAAGAGTAGAGTATACCAGGTAGCCTTCATTGAAGTCATTATCTGAAAGCATTTATGTATTAAGGTTTATTCATAGCTTCTACTAGGCTATAAAGTTTTGTAAATAATAGCAATTCGTATTATTGTGGAACTTACAATTTAAAGTTTTTGATGTACAAGTTGTGGAATGGTCTTTAAAAAGACACTAGCTATACTGTTCTCAGCTAATAAAACCTAATCATTGTTTGAACAGCTCCTCGGATAGCTTGATTATCAGCTTGTTTTTTTAGCAGTTCCAAGACCAAAGCTTAGAAATCAGAT
>NW_016882734.1:0-417 GCF_001698545.2 Rhinopithecus bieti | reverse complement strand
GATATGGTCAGAACAAATTTGGGCCTTCTATGAGCTCCCCAGGCCAGGACAGGGTAGGGTAGCACTGACCATGCTGGAGGGAGAATGCTAGCTTGGAATACACAAGAAAGAAAGATGCATCCTACTTTCCAACTACCCGATCTCCCTGGTCCAGTCGGTAGAGAGATTATGGGATGGAAAGAATCTTCAGTCAGTTCCAACCTCTGGGGACTTCGTGGTGAATTATTTCTAGGGATTTTCTAATGCCTGGGCACAGGAAGCATTTTAGACAGGGTGAATAGAGCATGATTCCCCATGAGACTATTTCTCAAATGTGCATAGATACTGTTGTGATTATTAAAATACTAATTAATTTTAAAGCATCACAGAGTTCGTGGTGGCTTTTGGTTTGAGGAATTTTCTTTTCTTTTCTTTCTT
>NW_016882733.1:0-906 GCF_001698545.2 Rhinopithecus bieti | reverse complement strand
CTCCTGTAAGGCAGGCCTGGTGGTGACACAATCTCTCAGCATTTGGTGGTCTGTAAAGGATTTTATTTCTCCTTCACTTATGAAGCTTAGTTTGGCTGGCTATGAAATTCTGGGTTGAAAATTCTTTAGAAATGTTGAATATTGGCTCCCACTCTCTTCTGGCTCGTAGAGTTTCAGCAGAGAGATCTGCTGTTAACATGTTGGGCTTCCCTTTGTGGGTAACCTGACCTTTCTCTTTGGCTGCCCTTAACATTTTTTCCTTCATTTCAACCTTGGTGAATCTGACAATTATGTGTCTTGGGGTTGCTCTTCTTGAGGAGTATCTTTGTGCTGTTCTCTGTATTTCCTAAATTTGAATGTTGACCTGTCCTGCTAGGTTGGGGAAGTTTTCCTGGATAATATCCTGAAGAGTGTTTTCCAGCTTGGTTCCATTCTCCCCATCACTTTCAGGTACACCAATCAAATGTAAGTTTGGTCTTTTCACAAAGTCCCATATTTCTTGGAGACTTTGTTCATTCCTTTTCATTCTTTATTCTCTAATCTTGTATTCATGCTTTATTTCATTAAGTTGATCTTTAATCTCTGATATCCTTTCTTCTGCTTGATTGATTTGGCTACTGATACTTGTGTATGCTTCACGCAGTTATAATGCTGTGTTTTTTTCAGCTCCATTAGGTCATTTATGTTCTTCTCTAAACTGGTTATTCTAGGTAGCAATTCCTCTAACCTCTTTTCAAGGTTCTTAGCTTCCTTGCATTGGGTTAGAACATGCTCTATTAGCTCTGAGGAGTTTCTTATTACCCACATCCTGAAGCCTGCTTCTGTCAGTTTGTCAAACTCATTCTCCGTCCAGTTTTATTCCCTTGCTGGCGAGGAGTTGTGATCTTTTGGAGAAGAAGCATTCTG
>NW_016882732.1:0-416 GCF_001698545.2 Rhinopithecus bieti | reverse complement strand
GAGGATGTTTCCTTTGTCACCATAAGCCTCAATGCACTCCTAAAGATCCCTTTGCAGATTACAGGAAAACAGTATTAGCAAGCTGCTCCATGAAAAGAAATGTGTAACTCTGTGAAATGAATTCACACATCACAAAGAAGTTTCTCAGAAAGCTTCTTTCTAGTTTTATCTGAGGATGTTTCCTTTTCACTATAGGCCTCATTACACTCCCAAATGTCCCTTTGCAGATTCCATGAAAACAGTGTTAGCAAACTGCTCCATGAAAAGAAAGGTGCAGCTCTGTTAGATGAGTTCACACATCACAAACAACTTTCTCAGAAAGCATTTTTCTAGTATCTAAGGATGTTTCCTTTGTCACCATTGGCTTCAATGAGATCCAAAAAATCCTTCCTCAGATTCACCAAAACAGTGCTACC
>NW_016882731.1:0-330 GCF_001698545.2 Rhinopithecus bieti | reverse complement strand
TTCTAGTCAAATAACATCTCCCAGATGGATGACCCTCACCCAGGAACTGACTCACCACACAAAGGCAGTTTTGACACCCCTATGAATTCATCCCCAGTCCAACCAATCAGCATTCTCCATTTCCTAACCTGCCTACCTATCAAACTATCCCTAAGAAACCCTAGCTTTCAAATTATCTCAGAGACCGATTTGAGAATTAACTCCCATCCTTCCACTTGGCCAGCCCTGTGATTATTAAACTCTTTCTACGAAGCAAAAAAAAAAAAAAAAAAAAAAAAAATGGATAAAAAAAATAATACGCAAAATACTACCCCTGTTTAAAACTCCAAT
>NW_016882730.1:0-697 GCF_001698545.2 Rhinopithecus bieti | reverse complement strand
GCACAGCATCCTGGTGGTGGATCCAAGCAGGGCCGTCAACCGTCCTCCTCCCCAGAAAGCAACAACCCCTCCGCCGGGGCAGGGGTGCTGCTCCCCGACTTCCAGGCGACTGGGTGAGAAGTCCATGGGACGTCCAAAGGGCAGGGTCCACTCCGGGGCCACTGGCTTCTTCCTTCCATGTCTTCTCAGGGCTGCTGTGAGATCCTGCACAGAGGAACTTGGTCCTGGCAGCCCTAGACCAGGGAGGATCAGCGGCCCTGGAGAGTCCTAGGCAAAGCTACGGGCCCCAGGGTCTTCCAGGAAGGGACTCAACGGCTTAGTGGGGTCTGCCCTGGTAGGTGACAGGAGGGAACGGAGGGAGCCGGTGGGCGTCACTGGGCGGCCGGGGCAACTGCCCGGGGCCCTCAGGGTGACTCCGTGGTGAGTGAGGTTTTGGAGGACAACTGGTCATCACACAGACACGTTAGGAGCCGCTGGTCACTATAGCACACACAGATTAATCATGGTTATGAACAACGTCCCCAGGGAGGCCGGGGTGTCAGGCCAGCTGAAGACAGGACACGCCCACTTAGCTGCCCAGTCTCCGGGCCAGCCCTGCTGGGGCAGTGTGGGAGGGAGGGCTGGTGGAGGCGGCAGGAGGAGGCGGGGCAGCAGCCCCTGCCGTCAGTAGTCTGGGCGGTGGTCTCCCCGCAGGTGG
>NW_016882729.1:0-1213 GCF_001698545.2 Rhinopithecus bieti | reverse complement strand
AGAGTCTCGCTCTGTCACCAGGCTGAAGTGCAGTGGCGTAATCTTGGCTCACTGCAACCTCTCACTTCCTGGTTCAAGCAATTCTCCTGCCTCAGCTTCCCAAGTAGCCAGGATTACAGGCGCACACCACCACGCCTCGCTAATTTTGTATTTTAGTAGAGACAGGGTTTCACCATGTTGGCCAGGATAATCTCAAACTCCTGACCTCGTGATCTGCCTGCCTTGGCCTCCCAAAGTGCTGGGATTACAGGCATGAGCCAGCGAGCTCGGCCTAATTTTGTATTTTAGTAGAGATGGGATTTCACCATGTTGGTCAGGCTGGTCTCGATCTCCTGACCTCAGGTGACCCGCCCACCTCAGCTTCCCAAAGTGCTGGAATTACAGGTATGAACCTCCATGCCTGGCCTCCTGTGTGCTTTTGACATGCCCTTTTCTCCCCAGTATTCCCATGGCTGGCTCTGCCTACCTCCTAGCCTCGCTGAAGCCTTCCCCATCATCCTATCCCAAACTGTAACTACCCTGATTTTCCATACGCTCAGCCCCTTTATTTTCTCTACACACTTCTTCCCATCTTACAAAGTATATATTTTATTTAATTACATCTGCTCTTTCCTCATGGGCCTTGTTCAAGCTAGAGCAATGCCTGTCACTCAGCAGGTTCTCAGTGAATGTTGGATGATCGCCCCTATGAAGGTGGAACTATTATAAAGCCCATTTTCCAGATGAGAAAAGTGAAGCCCAGAGAGGTTAAGACGTGGGCCCACACACAACTGGGCAGGGGTAGAGTCGGGATCTGAAGACAAGCACTCTGGCTACAGAGCTGCTGTTCTAGGAAACGAGATAGCCCGGACTGGGGTCACCTCAGCCTTCCTGAACTGGTGTGCTAGGTTTGGGGTGGGATCTGGGGTCCTATCTGGGGTGGCTGGCAGAAACACCTACTGGGTTCTGACCATCAGTCCCATCCCACTCCACAGATGCACCCTGGAAGCCGACGGTGAACGCGACAGTGGTGGCCGTAGAGGGGAGACGGTCTCTATCTTGTGCTCTACACAGAGCAACCCGGACCCTATTCTCACCATCTTCAAGGAGAAGCAGATCCTGGCCACAGTCATCTACGAGAGCGAGCTGCAGCTGGAGCTGCCGGCCGTGTCGCCCGAGGATGATGGAGAGTACTGGTGTGTGGCTGAGAACCAGTATGGCCAGAGGGCCACTG
>NW_016882728.1:0-710 GCF_001698545.2 Rhinopithecus bieti | reverse complement strand
ACATGTTGCTCTGCAGTGGCAAAAAATCAGCTACAGTCCCTCAGCCACCACCTGGAGGGCCTGTGGACCCTCCTTCCTTCATTCCCCATTCCCCACCCTAGCCCTTCCTAGCCCTCCACATCAGCAATTCACAAAGGCCACCGTTCTGGCATGACCAGGGCTTGCTCGGGAAGCGGCTGTGTGGCAGAGGGCCCTCCCTGGCCCAGCCTTCCCTCCCCACAGTGCACGGGCCAGTGCCGCCTGCTGGCGCCCTGACCCCACAAGGACAAGTCTTCCCTGAGCTGCCCCGCCAACTCTGGGGCAACTTCCAGATGTGCCACGGCCAGCCAGGGTCCCCAGAGGCTGAAACGAGGTCCCAGAGAGGGAAGGATGTGTCAGTGGCCCCCCGGGGTGGTCCATGACACCTCAAGGTGCCAGTCACCCATGCAAGGTCCAGCAGGCACTGAAGCAAGCCCCTGCCTGGGTGGGCACGGAACAGGCTTTCTGGAGAGCAATTTGGCAGTACAAGGCAGTGCAAAGCAAAACAAGCAAAGCACGGATCCCATCCCTACCCACCACTCAGCCTTCAGGCCTGGAGCCTGAGAGAGTGACCGTGGGCATGCAGTGCGTGCTCACACGGGGCTGGAGGGCATGTGGAACGGAGGTTCCTCAAAACTCGAACAGGGCCAGGCGTGGTGGCTCAAGCCTGTAATCCCAGCACTTTGGGAGAC
>NW_016882727.1:0-417 GCF_001698545.2 Rhinopithecus bieti | reverse complement strand
GGAATTGTTTTGTTTTTTTTTAACCTGAGATAACTGACAGATAAGACTTGAGATGAACCGGGGGGTTAAAGAAGGGTATGCGTGCCTCTGGGTGCTTTGCTATCTATGTGCTCACACACAGGAAGGAGTGTGTGTAATGTACTGGGGAAGAGACTGTGGGAAGCCCAACCTGGGCAGGAGCCCCTGGAAAGTGGGGAGGGGAAGGCAAAATTGAGGCACACAGTTCCCCATCATGGCCTCCAGAGGGCGCCATCAGCCCGCAGTGGTTCTTTGCCTTTTGAGGCGGGCAGAAGGAAGTCGATCCACCTGGAGGATAAGGAAAGCTGCAACCCACTGCCTTCAGGGCTGGGGCATGCAAGAACGAGGTGGACCACTCGCAGTGCTTGAATGTTCTCCTTGTTAACCCCAGCAGGGATA
>NW_016882726.1:0-417 GCF_001698545.2 Rhinopithecus bieti | reverse complement strand
AGTTTAATGAGATCCTATTTGTCAATTTTGGCTTTTGTGGCCATTGCTTTCAGTGTTTTAGACATGAAGTCCTTGCTTGGGCTGGTTTTCAAAGGGAATGCTTCCAGCTTTTGACCATTCAGTATGATATTGGCTATGGGTTTGTCAATAAATAGCTCTTACTATTGTGAGATATGCTGCATCAATACCTAGCTTATTGAGAGATTGTAGCATGAAGGGGTGTTGAATTTTATCGAAGGCCTTTTCTACATCCATTGAGATAATCATGTGGTTTTGGTCTTTGGTTCTTTTATGTGATGGATTATGTTTATTAATTTACATATGTTGAACGAGCCTTGCATGCCAGGGATGAAGCTGACTTGATCATGGTGGATAAGCTTTTGATGTGCTGCTGGATTCAGTTTGCCAGTATTTTAT
>NW_016882725.1:0-709 GCF_001698545.2 Rhinopithecus bieti | reverse complement strand
CCCAATAATTCTTTAATAACACCAAATATCCAGTTAGTATTCAAATTTACAATTGTTTCATACATATTTATACTTAAAAGTTTTCTTTTGTTTTAAATCAGAATGCCAATCAGAATACAAATTGCCATTGGTTGAGATTTCATCCCTATCTTTTAAAATCTATAGGCCCCTTCTCCTGCCATGTATTGTATTGCTTGTAATTTATTTGGTGAAAAGACTAGGTTGTTTGCCTTTTGACTTAATCACAGTGTGGATTTTGCTGATTTCATCTCTCTGGTGTATTTTACTATGTTTGTTACATATTTTGTAAACTGGTTGAATTTGCTTTTCAGAAGAATTTTGTAGTTCAGGTAATAACCTGCATTTTGAATAATCTTGTGTTAATGCGTTTCATATTGGTATGCAAAATGTGTTATTTTAGTCCATCTTTGTCTTTGTGTTAGCTTTAGCTATTTGTCCCATTTAAATTATGCAAGAGCGATTATAATGTGGCTACAACTTCACTGATAAAAGATTTTAAAGAAAGCCTGAGTGAGAGTACTTAGGAAGCACCATTTAAATATTTGAAATACTTGGGCAAGTAAAATTTACACTTCAAGTTTGATGTTAGCATTGCATTCATACCTTGTAAATTAGCAGACTGGATATTTCATGTCAAAACCTGACTATTAAAAAGGTAGAGATTCCACAGACTTTTACAAGTAATTCA
>NW_016882724.1:0-328 GCF_001698545.2 Rhinopithecus bieti | reverse complement strand
GCACTCCAGCCTTGGGCGACAGAGCGAGACTCTGTCTCAAAAAAAAAAAAAAAAAAAAAAATTCATGTTTTCTGTATTTTATAGTTTAATTTTTTACGATAAAATTTTGAGTCATTTAGCTTTTATGTTGGAATAATGAGTGGGGCCACGTTCAGTGGCTCACGCCTGTAATTCTAACACTTTGGGAGCTCAAGGTGGATGGAATGCTTGAATTCAAGAGTTCGAGACCAGCCTGGGAAACATGGCAAAACCCTGTCTCTAAAAAAAACCAAACATCTCATTCTTTATTTTTTTAAATTGTGTGTCTCAATGACTAGCCAGTTATTAT
>NW_016882723.1:0-696 GCF_001698545.2 Rhinopithecus bieti | reverse complement strand
AAGGGAAATGCTTCCAGCTTTTGCCCAATCAGTATGATACTGGCTGTGGGTTTGCCATAAGTGGCTCTTATTATTTGGAGGTATGTTCCTTCAATATCTAGTTTGTTGAGAATTTTAACATGAATGTATCTTGAATTTTATCAAAGGCTTATTCTGTGTCTATTGAGATAATCATGTGTTTTTTGTCTTTAGGTCTGTTTATGTGATAAATCACATTTATTGATTTATGTATGTTGAACCAGCCTTTCTTTTTTTTTTTGAGATGGAGTCTTGCTCTGTCGCCCAGGCTGGAGTGCAGTGGCCGGATCTCAGCTCACTGCAAACTCTGCCTCCCAGGTTCACGCCATTCTCCTGCCTCAGCCTCCCGAGTAGCTGGGACTACAGGTGCCCGCCACCTCGTCCGGCTAGTTTTTTTGTATTTTTTAGTGGAGACGGGGTTTCACTGTGTTAGCCAGGATGGTTTCGATCTCCTGACCTCGTGATCCGCCCGTCTCGGCCTCCCAAAGTGCTGGGATTACAAGCTTGAGCCACCGCGCCCGGCCGAACCAGCCTTTCATCCTGGAAATGCAGCCTACTTGATTGTGGTGGATAAGCTTTTGATGCGCTGCTGGATGCAGTTTGCAGTATTTTATTGAAAATTTTGCATCAACCTTCATCAGGGATATTGGCCTGAAGTTTTCCTTTTGTTGTATCTCT
>NW_016882722.1:0-297 GCF_001698545.2 Rhinopithecus bieti | reverse complement strand
TTTTTTTTTTTTTTTTTTTTTTTTTAGACGGAGTCTCGCTCTGTCGCCCAGGCTGGAGTGCAGTGGCCGGATCTCAGCTCACTGCAAGCTCCGCCTCCCGGGTTCACGCCATTCTCCTGCCTCAGCCTCCCGAATAGCTGGGACTGCAGGCGCCCGCCACCTCGCCCGGCTAGTTTTTTGTATTTTTTAGTAGAGACGGGGTTTCACCATGTTAGCCAGGATGGTCTCGATCTGCTGACCTCGTGATCCGCCCGTCTCGGCCTCCCAATGTGCTGGGATTACAGGCTTGAGCCACCG
>NW_016882721.1:0-1140 GCF_001698545.2 Rhinopithecus bieti | reverse complement strand
TTGTTTCCTGAATTTTAATGATTACCATTCTAACTGGTGTGAGATGGCATCCCATTGTAGTTTTGATTTGCATTTCTCTAATGACCAGTGACAATGAGCTTTTTTTCATATGTTTGTTGGTCACATATATGTCTTCTTTTGAGAAGTGTCTTTTATATCCTTTGCCCAATTTTGATGGGGTTGTCTGTTTTATCTTGTAAATTTGTTTAAGTTCCTTGTAGATTCTGGATATTAGCCCTCTGTCAGATGGATAGATTGCAAAATTTTCTCCCATTCTGTAGGTTGCCTATTCACTCTGATGATAGTTTCTTTTGCTGTGCAGAAGCTCTTTAGTTTAATTCGATCCCATTTATCAATTTTGGCTTTTGTTGCCATTACTTTTGTGTTTTAGTCATGAAAGTCTTTGCCCATGCCTATGTCCTGAATGGTATTCCCTAGGTTTTATTCTAGAGTTTTATGGTTTTAGGTCTTATGTTTAAGTCTTTAATCCATCTTGAATTAATTTTGTAAAGGAGTAAGGAAGGGGTCCAGTTTCAGTTTTCTGCATATGGCTAGCCAGTTTTCCCAACACCACTGATTAAATAGGGAATCGCTTTCCCATTGCTTGTTTGTGTAAGGTTTGTCAAAGATCAGATGGTTGTAGATATGTGGTGTTGTTTCTGAGGTCTCTGTTCTGTTCCAATAGTCTGTATATCTGTTTTGGTACGAGTACCATGCTGTTTTGTTACTGTAGCCTTGTAGTATTGTTTGAAGTCAGGCAGTGTGATGCCTCCAGCTTTGTTCGTTTAGCTTAGGATTTACTTTACTATGCAGGCTCTTTTTTTGGTTCCATGTGAAGTTTAAAGTAGTTTTTTTTTTCCAATTCTATGAAGAAAGCTAGTGGTAGCTTGATAAGATAGCATTGAATCTATAAATTACACTGGGCAGTATG
Source organism: Rhinopithecus bieti (assembly GCF_001698545.2). Lineage (NCBI taxonomy): Eukaryota > Metazoa > Chordata > Mammalia > Primates > Cercopithecidae > Rhinopithecus > Rhinopithecus bieti. Next base: position 209 of record NW_016882721.1, on the reverse strand, counting down.
GTCATTTTCATGATACTGATTATTCCTATTAATGAGCATGGAACATTTTCCCATTTGCATCCTCTCTTATTTCCTTGAGCAGTGGTTTGTAGTTCTCCTTGAACAGGTTCTTCACATCCCTTATAAGTTGTATTCCTAGGTATTTTATTTTCTTAGTAGCAATTTTGAATAGGAGTTCACTCATGATTTGACTCTCTGTCTGTTATTGG
>NW_016882720.1:0-300 GCF_001698545.2 Rhinopithecus bieti | reverse complement strand
CACACATCTACAACCATCTGATCTTTGACAAACCTGACAAAACAAGAAATGAGGAAAGGATTCCCTATCTAATAAATGGTGCTGGGAAAACTGGCTATCCATATGCGGAAAGCTGAACCTGGATCCCTTCCTTACACCTTATACAAAGATTAATTCAAGATGGATTAAAGACTTAAATGTTAGTCCTAAAACCATAAAAACCCCAGAAGAAAACCTAGACAATACCATTCAGGCCATAGGCATGGGCAAGGCTTCATGACTAAAACACCAAAAGGAATGGCAACAAAAGCCAAAATAGAC
>NW_016882719.1:0-301 GCF_001698545.2 Rhinopithecus bieti | reverse complement strand
TTTTTTTTTTTTTTTTTTTTGAGACGGAGTCTCGCTTGTCGCCCAGGCTGGAGTGCAGTGGCCGGATCTCAGCTCACTGCAAGCTCCGCCTCCCGTGTTTACGCCATTCTCCTGCCTCAGCCTCCCGAGTAGCTGGGACTACAGGCGCCCGCCACCTCGCCCGGCTAGTTTTCTGTATTTTTTAGTAGAGACGGGGTTTCACCGTGTTCGCCAGGATGGTCTCGATCTTCTGACCTTGTGATCCGCCCGTCTCGGCCTCCCAAAGTGCTGGGATTACAGGGTTGAGCCACCGTGCCCGGCC
>NW_016882718.1:0-508 GCF_001698545.2 Rhinopithecus bieti | reverse complement strand
ACGGCGCGTGAGTGGATGCTTCCTCAACACGGGAATGTCCGGCTGCCCCAAGGAATCTCCGGTAATGTCGAGATCTTTGAATAGGAGCAAGGGATCAAGGCCGACGGCAGCTCTGAGGGCCTCAGTTTCCATCCATGAGGGCAAGCTCCCCTTTGGGAATCTGGGTTATGGTTCCCGAGATGGGGACAAGAGGCCTGCACTGACGGCTGTATTTACAAAATCCATCAAGTAAACACGCCTGTGAAAGTCAAAGCAGCACAGCAGCTCACCGGAAAGGTGAAGGTTTCTCTCATCACACCCATAGAGCTAAGGGGCGGGGTGGGGCAATCCCATTGCACGCGTGTGCTCTGTGCACTCACAGCCGCCCCTCCTCTGCTCTCTGCCTCCCGATTTGCGTAGTGAGAGGCAGACACCAGGCTTGAATCAGGAGGGCGAGCGCCCTGTCCCAGTGAGTTTGGGTCTTGAGACAGTGAGTAGCCAGGGTGTAGAGAGGAAGGGATTTATCGAC
>NW_016882717.1:0-295 GCF_001698545.2 Rhinopithecus bieti | reverse complement strand
GGCTGGGCGCGGTGGCTCAAGCCTGTAATCCCAGCACTTTGGGAGGCCGAGACGGGCGGATCACGAGGTCAGGAGATCGAGACCATCCTGGCTAACACGGTGAAACCCCGTCTCTACTAAAATACAAAAAAACTAGCCGGGCGAGGTGGCGGGTGCCTGTAGTCCCAGCTACTCGGGAGGCTGAGGCAGGAGAATGGCGTAAACCCGGGAGGCGGAGCTTGCAGTGAGCTGAGATCTGGCCACTGCACTCCAGTCCGGGTGACAGAGTGAGACTCCGCCTCAAAAAAAAAAAAAA
>NW_016882716.1:0-265 GCF_001698545.2 Rhinopithecus bieti | reverse complement strand
TGCAGGTTTGTTACATAGGTATACACGTGCCATGGTGGTTTGCTGTACCCATCAACCTGTCACCTACATTACATATTTCTCCTAATGCCATGCCTCCCCTAGCCCCCCACCCCCTGACAGGCCGCGGTGTGTGATGTTCCCCTCCCTGTGTCCATGTGCTCTCATTGTTCAACTCCCGCTTATGAGTGAGAACATGTGGTCTTTGGTTTTCTGTTCTTGGGTTAGTTTGCTGAGAATGATGGTTTCCAGCTTCATCCATGTCCCT
>NW_016882715.1:0-263 GCF_001698545.2 Rhinopithecus bieti | reverse complement strand
TAAAGAAACAGTCTTTTAAATCTATGACTATTAAAGGCCAATTTTTTGGTATTATAGCAGGAGAAGGCAATCCTGGCTGTAATGGTTCCACAGGTTTTATAACTGAATTGATGGCTCTTATGTCAGTTAACATTCTCCATTTACCTGATTTTTTCTTCATTACAAAACTGGAGAATTCCAGGGGAAAATGTTGGAGCTATGTGATCATTTTCTAATTGTTCAGTAACTAATTCCTCTAATGCCTCCAATTTCTCTTTACTTAG
>NW_016882714.1:0-265 GCF_001698545.2 Rhinopithecus bieti | reverse complement strand
TGATGGCTTCCAGCTTCATCCATGTCCCTGAAAATGACATGAAGTCATTCTTTTTTGATGGCTGCATAGTATTTCATGATGTATATGTGCCACATTTTCTTTATCCAGTCTATCATTGATGGGCATTTGGATTGGTTCTAAGTCTTTGCTATTGTAAATAGTGCTGCAATAACATACTTATGCATATATCTTCATAGTAGAATGATTTATAATCCTTTGGATGTATACCCAGTAACAGGATTGCTGGGTCAAATGGTATTTCTGG
>NW_016882713.1:0-264 GCF_001698545.2 Rhinopithecus bieti | reverse complement strand
TTGTGATTCTTCACTTGCGTCAGGCCATCTGGATGTATATGTGCAGGTCACAGGGGATACGATGGCTTAGCTTGGGCTCAGAGCCTGACATTCCTGTCTTCTTATATTAATAAGAAAATAAAATGAAATAGTGGTAAAGTGTTAGGGCGGTGAAAATTTTGGGGGGTGGTGTGGAGAGATAATGGGTGATGTTTCTCAGGGCTGCTTTGAGCGGGATTAGGGGTAGCATGGGAACCTAGAATAGGAGAGATTAAGTTGAAGGAA
>NW_016882712.1:0-265 GCF_001698545.2 Rhinopithecus bieti | reverse complement strand
CCATCATCACCATCATCATCATCACCACCATCACATCATCACCACCATCATCATCACCATCATCACCATCATCATCACCATCATCACCATCACCATCACCACCATCGTCATCACCATCATCATCATCACCACCATCACATCATCACCATCATCATCACCATCATCACCATCATCATCACCATCACCATCATCACCATCATCATCATCACCACCATCACATCATCATCACCATCATCATCACCATCATCACCATCATCACCATCAT
>NW_016882711.1:0-300 GCF_001698545.2 Rhinopithecus bieti | reverse complement strand
CTGCACAGCCAAGCCCCTGCACAGTCGAACACCTGCACATCCGAGCACCCGCACACCCGAGCCCCTGCACACCCGAGTCCCTGCACAGTCGAACACCCGTGCAGCCGAGCACCCACACACCCGAGCACCTGCACACCCGAGCACCTGCACACCAGAGCACCTACACAGCTAGCACCTGCACAGCCAAACACCTGCACACCCGAGCACCTGCACACCCGAGCCCCTGCACAGTCGAACACCCGCACAGCCGAGCACCCGCACACCCGAGCACCTGCACACCCGAGCACCTGCACACCAGAG
>NW_016882710.1:0-1145 GCF_001698545.2 Rhinopithecus bieti | reverse complement strand
CAAATGTTCATCAGTGATAGACTTGATTAAGAAAATGTGGCACATAAGCACCATGGAATACTGTGCAGCCATAAAAAAGGATGAGTTCATGTCCTTTGCAGGGATATGGATGAAACTGGAAACCATCATTCTCAACAAACTATCACAAGGACAGAAAACCAAACACCACATGTTCTCACTCATAGGTGGGAGTTGATCAATGAGAACACATGGACACAGGGTGGGGAACATCACCCACCAGGGCCTGTCAGGGGATGGAGGGCTGGGGAGGGATAACATTAGGAGAAATATCTAATGTAAATGATGAGTTGATGGGTGCAGCAAACCACCATGGCACATGTATACCTATGTAACAAACCTGCACGTTGTGCACATGTACCCTAGAACTTAAAGTATAATAAAAAATAATACTAAAATAACAAAGGAAGTTGAATATTGACTCCCACTCTTTGCTAGCTTGTAGGGTTTCTGCCAAGAGATCTGCTGTTTGTCTGATGGACTTCCTTTTGTGGGTAACTCGACCTTTCTCTCTGGCTGCCCTTAACATTTTTTCCTTCATTTCAACCTTGGTGAATCTGACGATTATGTGTCTTGGGATTCCTCTTCTCAAGGAATATCTTTGTGGTGGTCTCTGTATTTCCTGAATTTCAATGTTGGCCTACCTTCCTAGGTTGGGGAAGTTCTTCTGGATAATATGCTGAAGAGTGTTTTCCAACATGGTTCCATTGTCCCCTCACTTTCAGGTACACCAATCAAATGTAGATTTGGTCTTTTCACGTAGTCCCATATTTCTTGGAAGCTTTTTTCCTTTGTTTTCACTCTTTTTTCTCTAATCTTGTCTTCTCACTTTATTTTATTAATTTTAACTTCAATCACTGATATCCTTTCTTCTGCTTGATCGATTCAGCTATTGAAGATTGTGTATGCTTCATGAAGTTCTCGTGCTGTGTTTTCTGCTCCATTATAGCATTTATGTTCTTCTCTACATTGGTTATTTTAGTTTCCAATTCATCTAACCTTTTTTCAATATTCTTAGTTTCCTTGCATTGGGTTAGAACACGTTCCTTTAGGTGAGAGGAGTTTGTTATACCCACCTTCTGAAGCCTACTTCTTTCAATTCATCAAACTCATTCTCCATCCAGTTT
>NW_016882709.1:0-901 GCF_001698545.2 Rhinopithecus bieti | reverse complement strand
ATCTTATAAGCTATATATGAAAATGGAGCTCTTTGCTGAATTTTGTTAGTTGACATAACAGGGTGGCAGAACCGAGTTATCGGGTATGTTCAATTTTAATCTCCATAGCAGTTCCCGTTTCACTCCCATGATCCTAGTTATGGGCCCCTGGCATCCTCTCCCACTGGAGACTGGACTCTAGCTTTGTGACGTGGGATGCTCTGCTGCTTTTGCATTGGTAATTGATACCAGCCATGTTTTGAAGGGCTGAGTTTAGAAGAAATAGAAAAGCTGGACAGGCCTTGTGGGCAAATGTGTTGGCGTGAATCAACAAACTCTGACTCAAAACCCAGATCTGAGATCTGCTTGATTTTACAAGGCATACTCTCACCTCCCTGTGACTCAGTTCCTTCTTCAGTACAATGAGAATGAGTAAGAAAAGGTGATCTCAGGGACCTTTTCAGAGAGAGCATTTTGGTATTCTGGAAGGCTGGGAAGAATCCAGGAATTCTTTAGAGGAATGTGTTGTCAAGGGTTTCCTGTAGTTCAGTGGTTCTCAAAGTGTGTTCCGTGAAACAGCAGCGTGAGCACCACCTGGGGATGTTTTGGAAGTGCAAACCCTGAGGCTCTGCTCCACATCTATTGACTCAGAAGCTTAGGGATAGGGCCTAGCCACCTGTGTTTTAAATGGCCCTCCACCAGCCTGGTCAACATGGTGAGACCTCGTTTCTACTAAAATACAAAAAAATTATCTGGATGTGATGGTACGTGCCTGTGGTCTTAGCTACTTGGGAGGCTGAGATGGGAGGATTGCTTAAGCCCAGGAGGTTGAGGCTGCAGAGAACCATGATCACACCACTGGATTCCAGCCTGGGTGACAACAGTGAGACCCTGTCTCAAAATAAATAAATAAATAAATAAA
>NW_016882708.1:0-301 GCF_001698545.2 Rhinopithecus bieti | reverse complement strand
AAAAAATAGTTGGCTGGGCGCGGTGGCTCAAGCCTGTAATCCCAGCCCTTTGGGAGGCTGAGACAGGCGGATCACGAGGTCAGGAGATCGAGACCATCCTGGCCAACACGGTGAAACCCCGTCTCTACTAAAAAATACAAAAGCTAGCCGGGCGAGGTGGCGGGCGCCTGTAGTCCCAGCTACTCGGGAGGCTGAGGCAGGAGAATGGCGTGAACCCGGGAGGTGGAGCTTGCAGTGAGCTGAGATCCGGCCACTGCACTCCAGCCTGGGCGACGGAGCAAGACTCCATCTCAAAAAAAAA
>NW_016882707.1:0-904 GCF_001698545.2 Rhinopithecus bieti | reverse complement strand
CCTTCTTTTGGTCAATTCGTTTGATAAATATTTACTGAGTACTTCTTTTCCAGATACTGTTCTAGGTGCTAGGAATATATCAATAAACAAAACAATTGAATATCCCTGCCAACATGAAACTTGCATTTTGGTGGAGTAGGAAAAAATAAATGATAAATAGTATGAATAAGAAATTATATGATACATTAGATGGTGAAAAGCTCTGTTAAAAAATAGAGTGGGGTACCGTACAGGTGTCTAGAGTGGTAAGGCTACTGGGGCAGGTTGAAGTATTAATAGATGGTGAAGGTAGGCCTCATTAAGATGGTAACATTTGGGCAAAGACCTGAAGGAGGTGAGGGAGCCAGCCCACAAGAAGTTGGGAACAGCCAGATAAGAGAAACAGCCAGATAAAGCCTCTAAAGTGGGAGCATTCCTAGAGTGTGCAAGAAGTGGCAGGAAGGTCAGGGTGGCTGGAGCCCAGTGTGCGAGGAGAGAAGTAGCAGAGGAGGCAAAAGGGTAATGGGGAGGGTGGGGAAGGACAATCATGGAGGGGTTTGGAGGCCATGATAATGAGGAGGACTTTGAAGCTATAAACATTTAAGTCAATCAGCATTCTCTGATTTTACTGAGGAATGCAAACTTTCATCAGGTCCTAAGACACAATCATTTCAGTCTCTTCCTTCCACCTTCCTGGGGTGGAACAATGTTCTTTGTGAAGACATAGGGAGGATTAAACTTATTTACCAGCAATAGTTCCCACACTGGCATAACCCTGTAGTATATCACCATTCAATTTGGGTTAGAGGGTTGGACTGATCTTTCTGGGTCCTTTTGACAAAGTTTAATATATTGTCTATTTGTGCAGAGAAAAAACCCACATAATTCTCAAATGTTTCATATACTAGCTAGAGGATAAAATGAA
>NW_016882706.1:0-713 GCF_001698545.2 Rhinopithecus bieti | reverse complement strand
CGTTTTCCTATCCCTTTCTTGTGCCACCTCCAGCCCCATTTTCCTGATAACTTTCCTAGCGGTAATTCCCGGTTATTCTTAGCTACATTTCCTTGTTTCTGTGATCCTAACTTCACATTTCCCTTGTTGTGAGATAACAGTAATCTGGAACAGATTCTTTGGTCACTCATCCTCCTTGGTTCTCTTGTGGCATCTCCTGTGTTTCTCTTGCTATTGAGGTACCTTCCTCTAAACTATTTCCAACTTGGATCTTTAGGAGGCAAATATCCTTCAGGTTTTCTATGTTTTGAATAATTCTGATACACTGTGGTGGGCAGGATTCGGAAGCTGCCCCTTCAAGTTTCCTGTACCTTTTTTAGAACGATATGTTCTAGAAAACACTGATGATAGGACAACTAGCTGCTGTCTTAGCCTGTTTGTTTGAGCCTGGAGCACACCAGCAGCAGGAAAATCCAGTATTTTAAGCAAAGAAGAAATGATTATGAAAGTGGGAATGGAAATGGGAAAGGAAAGGGGACCAGGAAGAAGGGGATGGAGAGAATAAGGAGTGAGGGGCCTAGAGAAACCAGCTGCTCCTAGTCTAGACACCGCTAGTCTAGGTACTGTGAGTCTAGGCACCGCTAGTCTACGCTCTGCACAGCCATAATTAAAGCTACTAATCAGTTGACCTTAAAATAGATTTTCCTGGATTCTCTGAATGGGCCCAGTGACAT
>NW_016882705.1:0-416 GCF_001698545.2 Rhinopithecus bieti | reverse complement strand
ATTTTGCTTAATTATTATCCTCATAGCAGGAATAATGGTTACTAACAGAAAATAACACATGGGCCTTTCCAAACATGTGCCTCTGCCTGTCATTGGGTGAGGAATGTTGTTTCTATGTCAACCAATTAGGCCTAGTAAGAGACGCTGCTGAAATACTTAAGGAAAGGGCTAAAAGCTAAGGGAATACCAAAACAACCAAATAGATTCTTGGTTTGGGAACAAAATCATAGCATGGGTCATCCCATTCCTGGGACCTCTCCTAATAATATGCCTAAGACTAATGTTCTTACCCTGCCTAATTAACTTTTTTCAAAGATTTTAACTGACAGGATCATGGCCATTTTGCAGACAACTACCCAAAACATCTACAAATAGCGTTACTACTACAGTTAATCCAAGACCAGAAAACACTCAGT
>NW_016882704.1:0-419 GCF_001698545.2 Rhinopithecus bieti | reverse complement strand
TACACCTTTCTCCTCTGTTGAATGTTTCCTTGTGATTGTGTAAGTTAACACTTAATAAATCCCACATATATGTGTATATATACATATATATGGGATATATATATATGGGATTTATATATATGTGGGATTTAGATATATGTAGGATTTATTTATTTTTTTATTTATATCATATATTTATATATATCCTATTATATATATATATATCCTATTAGTTCTATCCCTCTAAGAGAACCCTGACTAACACAGATTTTGGTACTGGGGTGGTTCTAGAGAAACAGAATATTAAGGATGGAGTTCTTTCGATGGTTTTGGGGTTTCTAGAGTTGGCTGCTTAATATGGTTAGACCCCAAAATGCTAAGGGCTCTACATCTCATAGTATGGAGAACACTGATAGTCCTTGGTGTGAACTGTTTAGAGA
>NW_016882703.1:0-415 GCF_001698545.2 Rhinopithecus bieti | reverse complement strand
CTGAGGATATTTAGTTTTCAACATAGGCCAAAATGCGCTCCAAAATATCCCTTTGCAGATTCCACGAAAACAGTGTTAGTAAATGGCTCCATGTAAAGAAAGGTGTAACTTTGTGAGATGAATTCACACATCACAGAGAACTTTCTCAGAAAGCTTCTTTGTAGTTTTACCTGAGGATATTTACTTTGTCATAATAGGTTTCAATGCAATCCAAACTATCCCTTTGCAGATTCCCCAAAACTGTGCTACCAAACAGATCCGTGAAAAGAATTGTGTAACTCTGTGAGATGAATTAACTCATCACAAAGCGATTACTCAGAAAACTTCTTTCTACTTTTCTGTGAGCATATTTCCTATGACACCATGAGCTTCAATGTGCTATGAGAAATCCCATTGCAGACTCATAGAAAACAGT
>NW_016882702.1:0-709 GCF_001698545.2 Rhinopithecus bieti | reverse complement strand
ATGGTGCTGGGAAAACTGGCTAGCTATATGTAGAAGGCTGAAACTGTATCCCTTTCTTACACCTTACACAAAATTAACCCAACATGGATTAAAGACTTAAATGAAAGACCTAAAACCATAAAACCTTAGAAGAAAACCTAGGCAACACCATTCAGGACATGGGTATGGGCAGGAACTTCATGACTAAAACACCAAAATCAATGGCAACAGAAGCCAAAATTGACAAATGGGATCCAATTAAACTAAAGAGCTTCTGCACAGGAAAAGAAACTACCATCAGAGTGAACAGGCAACCTATAGAATGGGAGAAAATTTTGCAATCTGTCCATCTGACAAAGGGCTAATATCCAGAATCTACAAAGAACTTAAACAAATTTACAAGAATAAAACAACCCCATTAAAAGTGGGCAAAGGATATGAACAGACTCTTCTCAAAAAAAGACATTTATGCAGCTGACAGACATATGCCAAAATGCTCCTCATCACTTGCCATCAGAGAAATCCATATGAAAACCACAATGAGATACCATCTCACACCAGTTAGAATAGCGATCACTAAAACTTCAGGAAACAACAGATGCTGGTGAGGATGTGGAGAAATAGGAAGGCCTTTACACTGTTGGTGGGAGTATAAATTATTTCAACCATTGTGGAAGACAGTGTGGCAATTCCTCAAGGATCTAGAAATACCATTTGACCCAGCAATCGC
>NW_016882701.1:0-416 GCF_001698545.2 Rhinopithecus bieti | reverse complement strand
GGTTTTCAGCTCCATCAGGTCATTTATGTTTTCTCTGCATTGGTTATTCTAGTTAGCAATTCGACTAACCTTTTTTCAAGGTTCTTAGCTTCCTTGCATTGGGTTAGAAGATGCTCCCTTAGCTCAGAGTTTTTTGTTATTACCCACCTTCTGAAGCCTACTTTTGTCAGTTCGTCAAAGTCATTCTCCATCCAGTTTTGTTCCCTTGCTGGTGAGGAGTTGTGATCCTTTGGAGGAGGAGAGACATTCTGGTTTTGGAATTTTCAGTCTTTTGCGCTGCTGTTTTTTCCCCCCCATCTTTGTGGATTTATCTGCCTTTGGTCTTTGATGTTGGTGACCTTCAGATGGGGTCTTTGAGTGGACGTGCTAATCCTTTCTATTTGTTTCTTTTCCTTCTAACAGGCCCCTCTGCTGCA
>NW_016882700.1:0-416 GCF_001698545.2 Rhinopithecus bieti | reverse complement strand
TGATTTTTTGGAGGGTTTTCGTGTCTGTATCTCCTTCAATTCTGCTCTGATCTTAGTTATTTCTTGTCTTCTGCTGGCTTTTGGATTAGTTTGCTCTTGACTTTCTAGCATTTTAATTATGATGTTAGTGTGTCAATTTGAGATCTGTCTAGATTTCTGATGTGGGCATTTAGTGCTATAGATTTCCCCTTAACACTGCTTTAGCTGTGTCCCAGAGATTCTGACAGGTCATCTCTTTGTTCTCATTTGTTTCAAAGAACTTCTTGATTTCTGCCTTGATTTTGTTATCTACCCAGGAGTCATTCAGGAGCAGGTTATTCAATTTCTATGAAATTGTGTGGTTTTCAGTGAGTTTCTTAATCCTGAGTTCTAATTTGATTGCACTGTGGTCTGAGAGATTGTTATGATTTCAGTTC
>NW_016882699.1:0-709 GCF_001698545.2 Rhinopithecus bieti | reverse complement strand
AGAACACTTGGACACAGGAAGGGGAACATCACATACCAGAGCCTGTCATAGGGTGGAGGACTGGGAGATGGACAGCATTAGGAGAAATATCTAATGTAAATGACGAGTTACTGGGTGCAGTAAACCAACATGGCACATGTATACCTACGTAACAAACCTGCACGTTGTGCACATGTACCCTAGAACTTAAAGTATAATAAAAAAAAAAAAAATCCTTAATAATGTCCTCAATAATATCTGACAATTTATACCATCTATATACACTATTTCTGTCATTTGGTCAGTAATTACTGATTCAAGTTCCTATTTAAATAAAAGGTGTCTCAAGTATATGTAGACCTTATCATATAAAATTAAATATATTTGGTATATGCACAAGAGGGTTTATGACATATGGAAAAGTTTCACCTATGAAATACATCTTTAGGTTTTAGATCCTGTATGTCCACATTTGTGCCAGGATGCAAAAGGAAGAATTTGCTGGGAATAAAATACATGCCACAATATTATAAACAAGCTCTGTAAAATGAATAAAACAATGGAAAGTCAACCAAAGGACATAGACTTTAAAATCCAACCCAAACACCTTTCTTTAGTAATACTTTCATAAAATTATTGGCCCTTGAAATCCAACATTGAACTGAATCATTATTTGCATAACAGGCAACTGATTCACATTTTAACTTGCTTTCTTCAGTATTATTTCAGG
>NW_016882698.1:0-334 GCF_001698545.2 Rhinopithecus bieti | reverse complement strand
GAATTGTCCCAGTAATTCCACTTATAATAATCTATCCTAAAATCATTTTCAAGTGCAGAAAAAACTTTATGCACAAAATCATATTTATAGAGATTTATTATCATAAAATTTGCAAAACTCTAAAATTCCAACTGTGGGAGAATTCCTAAATAAATTGAAATATTTGCTTAGAGAAACATTAAATGTTCTTTAAAATTATGATTTCAAATAGAGGTGAATAAAAAATAGATGGGATCATGAAAAGGATATGATACAGTGTTTTCAAAAAAAAAAGTTAAAATTATATAGAAAATGTATTTTAACCACATTTCAAGGCAAAAAACAAATGTTTTTA
>NW_016882697.1:0-963 GCF_001698545.2 Rhinopithecus bieti | reverse complement strand
CTTGTGTGTGTGTGTGTGTGTGTGTGTGTGTGTGTGTGTGTGTGTGTGTAGGTGTGTGGAGTTGGGGAAGGAGTGCCACAAGCAACACTGTGGCCACAACCACTGGGACCGTGCTGAGTCAGATCCAAAGCCAGCACAGCACTAGGTCTTTCACAAGGTCCACGGTGGTCACTGCCTGGCTAACATTTACGTTCATTGAAGGCTCAAGGGCTCTACTATTAAGTGGTGAATTTGACCAGGTATGTCTCCTTCCTTTCTGGGCAGTGCATCTCCTCCAAACCCTGCTTGGTTTCAGAGATATCATTTAGGAATCAGGGCCTGGATTTGGGAATCTTAAGAATCGACCTGGTGCTCTATTCTACTGTGACTGATCTGGCACCCAAGCCACAAGATAAAGTTCTTCCCACTCTTCCCTCTTCTCTCCTAAAGCAGAGAAATCTCTCCCCTCAGGTCTATGGCACATACTGCCTGCCTATCACAGATGTTCACTCAAGGACCAAGGACTCTTCCATCAGCTTGTGGTGAATATTGCAAAGCTCAAGTATCCCCGTTCAGTAAAGTGGGCTCTCCTGTGGCCCAATGAGAGACTGGAAATGCCATCTAGGAGCCAAGGCCTGGAATCAGGAGTCAGATTTTTTCTGGCCCATCATGTTTCTAGATGTGTTATCCAGGAGCTAAGGCCAGGAAATAGGTCCTCATGACTGGTGCCCTACCCTATTGTGTCTGAGCCACTATCAAGAGGCAAGACAAAATTCTCCCCACTCTTCTCCCTCGTCTCCCCAAGTGGGAGGAAAGGATCTCTCAGAACCTCTTTGAAAATTGTTGTACTTTCATTAATACATTCCTATATAGCACACATGATTCTCATAATTTCTGGCATAGCAATAAAAATAATTTGATATTTTGCCTAAAAGTAACATTTAGAAAACCTGATGGAGTTTCCACATGAACAAAGGTTTCATT
>NW_016882695.1:0-905 GCF_001698545.2 Rhinopithecus bieti | reverse complement strand
AATCTTTTTGAGGAGATAGGCTCCTTTGTGAAAATTTTTTTTTTAATTAAGCCCCACTGTATTGTCTATATTTGAATTACCTAGGAAACTCATTATAGCAGAGCTTATTCCTTGTCAAAGATGGCCATCAGAAAATTAGGTTCAGTTTATTAGCTTCTACCTAGGTCTTACTTAATGGGGACTGTGTTGTGATTTTGTTATTGGATCACATTTAACTTGATCCTTCCTCTTCCTGGCACTGACCCATATTGTCACTGCAGCTGTGCTGCCCAAGGGCCTCTGTGGCATGGCCTCTTCATCTCACTCTCCAAAGTGACTGAGCAGTGAGTTCTGAGACTTCATTTTACACTGGAACCAAGCCTGCTTTGTCTGTCATTTGTTGCAGAAGTCTGGCCCATCTGGAGTAGGGGCTACCTTTTGAAGGGTAAGAAATCCTGGAGTGGGTAGGTGAGACAGAGTGGACCGCATCACAGCTGTGGTGGACACATGTCTCAGATTTTCTGGAATCATCTGGCTTTAAAATATCCTCTATTGTTTTAGACCATAAATCCTGAATTGTTGCTTGGAAAATGAGGCTCAAGTGACATCTGCTCACATGTCTCTCCCATTAGTTATCTGTGTAACAGGCCTCTTACATAATATTTCTACCCATACCAAAAAAGGAGAAAATGAGAAGATTTAGGTTATATATATGTATATTCCTCACTTAGCCTCTGTCTGAAATGTGTGGTTTTGGTTTTGAACAGCGTCATTCGTTGTTGACGTCATTGATCCAACTATTTCATTTCCCACTTCACTTCACTTGCCCAGATGTAGTCCAAAGAGTATGAGGGCTGTTAAGATAAAACCAAACTCAGGAAATTCAAATGCAATGTCTACCTGAACCTCCTCAAGTCTTCGCTGTG
>NW_016882693.1:0-905 GCF_001698545.2 Rhinopithecus bieti | reverse complement strand
ACATAACAATACTAACCTTGAATGTACATAGGCTAAATGCCCCAATTAAAAGACACAGGCAAATTGGATAAAGAGTCAAGACCCATTGGTGTGCTGTATTCAGAAGATCCATCTCATTTGCAAAGACACACATAGGCTCAAAATAAAGGGATGGAGGAAAATCTACCAAGCAAACGGAAAGCAAAAAAAAAAAAAAAAAAAAAAAAAAAAAAAAAAAAAAAAAAAGAAGTTGCAATCCTAGTCTCTGAGAAAACAGACTTTAAACCAACAAAGATCAAAAAAGACAAAGGAGGGCATTACATAATGGTAAAGGGATCAATTCAACAAGAAGAGCTAACTATCCTAAATATACATGCACCCAATACAAGAGCACATGAGTTCATAAAACAAGTTCTTAGAGACCTACAAAGAGACTTAGACTCCCACACAATAAGAGTGGGAGACTTTAACACCCTACTGTCAATGTTAGATCAGCAAGACAGAAAATTAACAAGGATATACAGGACTTGAACTCAGCTCCAGATCAAGTGGACCTAACAGACATCTACATAACTCTCCACCCCAAATCAACAGAATATACATTATTCTCAGTGTCACATGGCACTTGTTCTAAAATGGATCACATAATTGGAAGTAAAACACTCCTCAGCCAATGCAAAAGAACTGAAATCACAACAAGTCTCTCAGACCACAGTGCCATCAAATTAGAACTCAGGATTAAGAAACTCACTCAAAGAGTCCCCGTAGCGCCGGTCGGGAGCGCAGCTCGCCTCAGCTAGGCGCGCACGGTGGGAGCAGCCTGCGAGTGGTGGGGCCTGGCGGCTGGATGGGCGCCCCTCGCTGCCCCGCGTGCTCCCCGCTTCCCACCATGAGCACAGCCCCGCGCGGCCCAGGCCCGGGTCCAT
>NW_016882692.1:0-1214 GCF_001698545.2 Rhinopithecus bieti | reverse complement strand
CTTCCTCAGCTTCTGCTGCCCCACCCTATAATCCTTCTATCAACTCTCCTCCTCACACCCGGTCTGGCTTACAGTTTCAGTCTGTGACTAGACTGGCTCTTCTCCACTTGCCCAACAATTTCCTCTTAGAGAGGTGGCTAGAGCTGAAGGCATAGTCAGGGTACATGTGCCTTTTCTCTACCAGACCTTTCCCAAATCAGCCAGTGTTTAGGCTCTTTCTCATCAGACCCCACTAAATATATACAGGAATTCTGATATTTAACTCTGTCCTACAATTTAACCTGGAGTGACTTAAATGTCATCCTAACTTCTACCCTCTCCCCAGATGAACGGGAGTTTTTTCTCTAGCCCAATCTCACCCCGATAACCGCCGGCTTCATGAGTCAGACCTCCAGGAAGGCGTTAGAGCAGTTCCCCGAGAAGATCCCCAATGGAACTCTGAGGCAGATTCCCCAGGTATAGCTAGGTGAGATTACATGGTTTCCTGCCTAGTTTAAGGGCTTAAAAGGCAGCTTACAAAGCTGTTAATTACAACTAACTTAAAGAAACTACCCAAGGAAGGTAAAGACAAAACCCAGTCCAGTTCATAGCACGCTTAGCAGCAACCCTTAGATGCTTCACCACCTTAGACCCAGAGGGGCCAGAAGGCCATCTTATTCTTTTTTTTTTTTTTTTTTTTTTGAGACAGAGTCTCGCTTTGTTGTCCAGGCTGGAGTGCACTGGTGCGATCTCAGCTCACTGCAAGCTCCGCCTCCCGGGGTCACGCCATTCTCCTGCCTCAGCCTCCCAGTAACCGGGACTACAGGCGCGCACCTCCACGCCTAGCTAATTTTTTGTATTTTAGTAGAGACGGGGTTTCACCATGTTAGCCAGGATGGTCTCGATCTCCTAATCTCGTGATCCGCCCGCTTCAGCCTCCCAAAGTGCTGGGATTACAGGCATGAGCCACTGCGCCCGGGCCGGCCATCTTATTCTTAATATGCATTTTATCACCCAGTCTGCTCCTGACATTAGGAAAAGCTCCAAAATTAAATTCCGGCCCTCGACCCCACAACAGGACTTAATTAACCTCACCTTCAAGGTGTACAATAATAGAGAAGAGTTGCAATTACTTGCCTCTGCTGTGAGAGAAACCCCAGTCATATCTCCAACACACAAAACTTCAAAACGCCTAAGCCACAGCAGTCAGGCGTTCCTTCAGGACTTCCTCGCCC
>NW_016882691.1:0-330 GCF_001698545.2 Rhinopithecus bieti | reverse complement strand
ATCTCACTGATTTACACCTTTATTTTCTTTTTTTTTTTCTTTTTTTTTTGAGACAGAGTCTCGCTGTGTCGCCCAGGCTGGGGTGCAGTGGCCAGATCTCAGCTCACTGCAAGCTCCGCCTCCCGGGTTTATGCCATTCTCCTGCCTCAGCCTCCCGAGTAGCTGGGGCTACAGGCGCCCGCCACCTCGCCCGGCTAGTTTTTTGTATTTTTTAGTAGAGATGGGGTTTCACCGTGTTAGCCAGGATGGTCTCGATCTCCTGACCTCGTGATCCGCCCATCTCGGCCTCCCAAAGTGGTAGGATTACAGGCTTGAGCCACCGCACCCGGC
>NW_016882690.1:0-889 GCF_001698545.2 Rhinopithecus bieti | reverse complement strand
CTTTTATAAGCCTTTATAGTTCTTAAAGATGGCATGTCTGGAGTTTGTTCCTTCTGATGTTCGGACGTGTCTGGAGTTTTTTCCTTCTGGTGGGTTTGTGGTCTCGCTGACTTCAGGAGTGAAACTGCAGACCTTTGTGGTGAGCATTACAGCTCATAAAGGCCACATGAACCCAAAGAGTGAACAGCAGCAAGATTTATTGCAAAGAGCAAAAGAACAAACCCTCCTCACTGCAGAAGGAGACCCCAGCCAGTTGCTGCTGGTGGCTCAGGTGGCTTGCTTTTATTCCCTTATTTGGCCCCACCCACATCCTGCTCATTGGTCCATTTTACAGAGAGCTGATTGGTCCATTTTACAGAGTGCTGATTGGTCCGTTTTGACAGAGTGCTGATTGGTCCGTTTTGACAGGGTGCTGATTGGTGTATTTACAAACCTTTAGCTAGACAGAGTGCTGATTGGTGCATTTACAATCCTTTAGCTAGACAGAAAAGTTCTGCTCAAGCCTGTAATCCCAGCACTTTGGGAGGCCGAGACGGGTGGATCACGAGGTCAGGAGATCAAGACCATCCTGGCTAACACAGTGAAACCTCGTCTCTACTAAAAAATACAAAATCTAGCCGGGCGAGGTGGCGGGCGCCTGTAGTCCCAGCTACTCCGGAGGCTGAGGCAGGAGAATGGCGTAAACCCGGGAGGCGGAGCTTGCAGTGAGCTGAGATCCGGCCACTGCACTCCAGCCTGGGCGACAGAGCGAGACTCCGTCTCAAAAAAAAAAGGAAAGTTTCTCCAAGTCCCCACCGGACCCAGAAGCCCAGGCGGCTTCACTTCTCAATCCCCCCTCTCACCAGGACACCCCAATTGCTGTTGGGAATTTGGCCAATGACCACTCTAG
>NW_016882689.1:0-990 GCF_001698545.2 Rhinopithecus bieti | reverse complement strand
ATGGTGGTTTGCTGCACCTAGCAACCTATCACCCAGGTATTAAGCCCAGCATGTATCAGTTATTTATCCTGATGCCCTCCCTCCCCCCACCTCCTGACAGACCCCAGTGTGTGTTGTTCCCCCCTCCCTGTGTCCATGTGTTCTCATTTTCAGCTCCCCATTATAAGTGAGAACATGTGGTGTTTGGTTTTCTGTTCCTGCCTTAGTTTGCTGAGCATAACAGCTTACAGCTCCATCCACGTCCCTGCAAAGGACATGATCTTGTTGTTTTTTTAATGGTTGTGTAGTATTCCATGGTGTACATGTACCACATTTTCTTTATGCAGTCTGTCGTTGATGGACATTTGTGTTGATTCCATGTGTTTGCTATTGTGAATAGTGCTGCAATCAACATACACGTGCGTATATCTTTATAAGAGAATGATTTATATTCCTTTGGGTATATACCCAGTAATGGGATTCCAGGGCCAAATGGTATTTCTGGTTCTAGACCTTTGAGGAATTACCAAACTGTCTTCCACAATGGTTAAACTCATTAACATTCCCACCAACAGTGTAAAAGCATGCCTATTTCTCCACAGCCTCACCAGCAACTGTTGTTTCTTGACTTTTAATAATTACGATCCGACTGTCATGAGATTATGGTTTTGATTTGCATTTCTCCAATGATCAGTGATGTTGAGCTTTTTTTCATATGCTTGTTGGATGCATGCATGTCTTCTTTTGAGAAGTGTCTATTCATATTCCTTTGCCCAGTTTTGATGGGGTTCTTTGATTTTCTTGTAAATTTGTTTAAGTTCCTTGTTAGATTCTGTTAGGCCTTTCTGAGATGGGTAGATTGCAAAATTTTCTCCTATTCTGTAGGTTGTCTGTTCACTCTGATGATAGTTCCTTTTGCTGTGCAGAAGTTCTTTAGTTCAGTTAGATCCCATTTGTCAATTTTGGCTTTTGTTGAAATTGTTTTGATGTTTTGTCATGAAATCTTTGCCT
>NW_016882688.1:0-417 GCF_001698545.2 Rhinopithecus bieti | reverse complement strand
TATCTGAGCACAGAATAGCTGCTGCCCCATGTTCGCCTTCCATATCTGCCGCCCCATGTTCGCCTTCCATATCTGCCATGAGGACCTCGCTTGTGCCCTGTCTTAGCTGGAAACATTCAGGAAACAGAATTCTGGGAAAAGTGGTCCAGCCTAGCCATGTTAACATATTATAAAGCTGTCACAGTCCACACTATATGAGGCTGGCACCCATACACATCGTTTTAAATGTTACTTAATATCCAAATAAAGACATCATTATGCTTGCATCTACAGCGATAAAACTAATCTGTGTACAACTGAAAACATTCTCTCCCCTTCTCCAAAAGTGTCTCTTTCTTATCTTGAGTGATAGTCTTTCTTTTCCAAGTGATTCATATTCCCTTTAATACTTTTAAAAGAGAACAAAATATGATATAT
>NW_016882687.1:0-414 GCF_001698545.2 Rhinopithecus bieti | reverse complement strand
ATGCCTATGTCCTGAATGGTATTGCCTAGGCTTTCTTCTAGGGTTTTATGATTTTAGATTTTAAGTCTTGAATCCATCTGAGTGAATTTTGCATAAGATGTAAGGAAGGGGTCCAGTTTCAGTTTTCTACATATGGCTAGCCAGTTTTCCCAACACCATTTATTAAATAGGAAATCCTTTCCCCATCGCTTGTTTTGTCAGGTTTGTCAAAGAACAGATGGTTGTAGATGTGTGGTGTTATTTCTGAGGCCTCTGTTCTGTTCCATTGGTCTGTATCTCTGTTTTGGTACCTGTACCACGCTATTTTGGTTACTGTAGCCTTGTAGTATTGTTTGAAGTCAGGTAGCGAGCTTTGTTCTTTTTTCTTAGGATTGTCTTGGCTGTACGGGCTCTCTTTCGGTTCCATATGAAATT
>NW_016882686.1:0-418 GCF_001698545.2 Rhinopithecus bieti | reverse complement strand
TGAGGCGGAGTCTCGCTCTGTCGCCCAGGCTGGAGTGCAGTGGCCGGATCTCAGCTCACTGCAAGCTCCGCCTCCCGGGTTCCCGCCATTCTCCTGCCTCAGCCTCCCGAGTAGCTGGGACTACAGGCGCCCGCCACCTCGCCCGGCTAGTTTTTTCTATTTTTTAGTAGAGACGGGGTTTCACCGTGTTCGCCAGGATGGTCTTGATCTCCTGACCTCGTGATCCACCCGTCTTGGCCTCCCAAAGTGCTGGGATTACAGGCTTGAGCCACCGCGCCCGGCCCTGCTTCACCATTTTCAAGTGTACAGGGCGGCAGTGTTGAATACACGCATAGTGTTGTGCACTTGATCTCCAGAACGTTCTTATCTTGCAACCTTGAAGCTCTGTCCCCATTAAACTCCAACTGTAACCCTAACT
>NW_016882685.1:0-709 GCF_001698545.2 Rhinopithecus bieti | reverse complement strand
CATATGCACACCCCCCCACACATAGGCCAAACTCCTGACCTCACACACACACTCTATCACACACACCCCATGCATCACACAAGCACAGACACAAACACGCTACATCACACACACACACACCACACACATCACAAACAAGGCTGAACTCCTGACCTCACACACACACCATCACACACATCCCAATCACATCTCATAGCCCAATAATGTAAGAGTGGAAACCAGTCCTGAATTTCAAATGCCAGGAGATCAGTAGGGAAACCGAATCTGATTTTCTTATTTTATTTGTTTTTTGAGACAGGGTCTCACTCTGTTGCCCAGGCTGGAGTGCAGTGGCACAGTCACAGCTCACTGCAGCCTCAACCTCCCAGGCTCAAGCGATCCTCCCACCTCAGCCTCCCAAGTAGCCGGGACTACAGGCATGCACCACCACACCCGGCTAATTAAAAAAAATTTTATTTTGTAGAGATAGGCTGCCACTGTGTTGCTCAAGTTGGTGTCAAACTCCTGGGCTCAAGCAATTTTCCTGCCTCAGCTTCTCGAAGTGCTGGGATTACAGGAGTGAGCCACTGCATGCAGCCTCAGAGTCTGATTTTCTTTTCTTTTCTTTTCTTTTTTTTTTTTTTTTTTTTTTTTGAGATGGAGTCTTACTCTGTTGCCCAGGCTGGAGGGCAGTAGCACAATCATGGCTTACTGCAGCCTTGCCCTCCCA
>NW_016882684.1:0-903 GCF_001698545.2 Rhinopithecus bieti | reverse complement strand
TCAGGCATACATGAACACTCCTCACAAGCTCCTGGAGCACACATGGACACTACATGTGAACATATCTGGGTTCCATGCATCAAGAACAGTGGTGTCACATACTGGCTCACACAGGCTCACGCATGGGTCCTGCAGTCACATACACTCCCAGGACACCACCAGCCGCAGTCCCCATTGCAGGTGTGAGGCTCCCTCTTCTAGCCCTGCCCATCGACCCTCTGCTCCAGTGATGTCCATCAGGCCACCAAGTTATGCCTGACTGCTCTGCAATTCCCTTTGTGCCTCCCTCACCACCGTTCACATGCTGCCTCCTCTACTCAGGTCTTCATCTCACTCCCGGACCTTCACCGAGAGTCTCCCTGGTCCCAACCGCCCTGCACATGTATCTGCCCCCCGCCCCGCACAAGAATCTTCAACGGTTCCCGCTGCATTGATTTTCAAACTAGGTCTGTGAGGGCACCTCAGGGCCTGTTTAACAAACTAGTATTCCATTTAGTTTTGTTGTTTTTTTATTTTTTAGACGGAGTCTCGTTCTGTCGCCCAGTTTGGAGCGCAGTAGCCGGATCTCAGCTCACTGCAAGCTCTGCCTCCCAGGTTTACGGCATTTGCCTGCCTCAGCCTCTCGAGTAGCTGGGACTACAGGCGCCCGCCACCTCGCCCGGCTAGTTTTTTGTACTTTTAGTAGAGATGGGGTTTCACCGTGTTAGCCAGGATGGTCTCGATCTCCTGACCTCATGATCCGCCCGTCTCAGCCTCCCAAAGTGCTGGGATTACAGGCTTGAGCCATTGCGCCCGGCCTGTTTTGTTTTTTGAGATGGAGTTTTGCTCTTGTTTCCCAGACTGGAGCGCAATGGTGCGATATCAGCTCACTGCAACCTCCGCCTCCTGGGTTCAAGCAATTCT
>NW_016882683.1:0-991 GCF_001698545.2 Rhinopithecus bieti | reverse complement strand
CTGCCGTTCATGACAACTAAAAATGTCACCAGATGTTGCTAAGTGTCTCTGGAGCACAAAATCACCCCCAGCTGAAAACCACTGAGTTAAAATAGAACTTATGCACAATAGACAAAAATAGTTTGTCTATCCATGCATCTTAACACTGACAATTTAAAGAGAATAAAATTATTTTTGCTACCTAATTATACTGAAAACACTGTATAAATTATTAATAATACAAACATCTTGATAGTTTATTATATATATGTAGTATATCCATTTCATTACAATTTAAACAAGGATCTGATTTATTAAAATTCTACAACATTTAGAAAATCATTGAGTAGAGCCATTTAATTAAGATATTAAAACGTCCAAAGGTGTGCGTGTGTGTGTGTGTGTGTGTGTGTGTGTTTGAGACAGAGTCTCGCTCTGTCACACAGACTGGAATGTGGTGGCACAATCATGGCTCACTGCAGCCTCAGTCTCCCTGGGCTCAGGTGATCCTCTTGCCTCAGCCTCCTGAGTTGCTGGGACCACAGGTGCATGCCACCAAGCCTGGCTAATTTTGTATTTTTTGTAGAGAGGGGTTTCGCCATATTGTCCAGGCCTGTCTTGAACTCTTGGACTCAAGCAATCTACTTAACCTCCCCTCCCAAAGTGCTGGGATTACAGGCGTGAGCCACCACACCCAGTTGCAAAAGTGTGAAGTTTTAAAATCTTATACGAAGTTTCTATGTTCAATTATTAAAAGTTTTAATTGATTTCTTTTAATGTGTTACAGCCAGATACATTTCTGAAAATCCAATAAAATATACAGAATAATGTCACATTTGAGATGGTTTTACAGTTTACTAATTTTGGAGCTATATATTTACTAAATTTCTGTTTGTGATAATGAAACAAAATAACCAGGGTCAATTTTAAAAGAAACATTTGTTATCTCCACCTCTTGCTTTATTGCAGGTGAGTGGAGCCTACATATGCTCACATATTTATATAAATCCAG
>NW_016882682.1:0-699 GCF_001698545.2 Rhinopithecus bieti | reverse complement strand
ATGGTTTGAAAAATCCAGTGGAACAGAAAAGCTTAGAATGAAAAGAGTCTCCTTCCCACCCTTTCCTTTCCCATCTCCAGTCCCATTCCCCAGAGGAAACTCATCAGTGTACAACTGTTTTTATTTCTTCTGAGGGTTACTTATGTATCTCCAAATAATGTTTATGTCACTATTTCCTGATTTATGAATTACAGGCAACATCCATATAACTCCTACTATGATACATGAGAATTTGGTTCCCTCAGACCACCCGCCCCTTCTCTCAATATAGTGAAATTACAATTTTTTAACTTAAGTCTATTTACACTGTTAGAAATATGTTTCTTTTCCACTCTAGATGTTTTCTTCCACACAGAGGACTGTTCTTTAATATTCCTGGCCTCTTTTCCTGTCAGTTATTCCTCCCCATGGAGGTGGAACGAGCTACCTGGTTGGTGGGTGATAACCATTGTTCTAACATCTCATTCGGGAGAGCCAGTCTCCCCAATGTGTTGAACTTGGGCTTTAGTTTCTCCTTCCCTCTCCACCCAAACAAATGAAAGGCACCAGCCTGAACAAGTGTTTCTCTCTGCTGACTCAAACTTTCTCTTGGATGACTCTTCCCAGGGCTGAACTGAATGGGAGTTAGCAAAACAAGCTACAATCACCAAACTAGTTTTATCAGTAATAAAGGTGGTATTTTGTTCTCTTTCTATTGGC
>NW_016882681.1:0-701 GCF_001698545.2 Rhinopithecus bieti | reverse complement strand
ATTATTACTAAAACTTCAATTGCCCTAAGTTTTGCAATATTTTTTAACAAAGGATTTCATTTATGAGCATGATGACAGTTTATATTTTCTTCAACTACAAAGTGATAGGATTAGATGCTCTCTAATGTTTCTCATAGCTTTAACCTTTTATGATTTCAGGAATTCAACCAATATTCTTATGTATTAAGCAATTAACAGTAAACTAAATATTGAGATTGTATCTATTTCTACATGCCTTTAGCCACAACACCAGAGTATATAAGTCTATACAAAATCAACTGTTTCCATTTGAAATTAACATATGCAAATACATCTCACATATATATTATGTAAATAATTATATATAATCTTATATATACTTTGCCAACTGTAAAATATTATCAAATGTTAGTTAATACTTTTATTACAAAGCACAACTTTGGGGTTACTACTGTTTTCACCTTTTGTTTTCCCAGGGAAACAGTATTGTCACTATATGATAGCAAAGGCATGTACATTTAATGGGCCTATCCAACTGAAATTGTTTTGTCTCTACCGAATGAAAATGTCAAAACACTGTGGACAATCATAAAACAGGAGCAAATATTCCCCACCCAAGGGGTGTACATGTATCATATGAAAGAATATAATATATTACTAACAGAACAAAATATAAGCAAAGTAAAATGATCAGCTGTATGCCATTTCAAAAATTATTTTTT
>NW_016882680.1:0-415 GCF_001698545.2 Rhinopithecus bieti | reverse complement strand
TGACATGAGACAAGCGACCTTGAGGTGGTCATGGGGCAGGAGTGGGAGAGGCTCAGTGCTATGTGCACTATGGTTGCGACGCCTCCCCTAGCAGGCCCAGGACGAGGTTTCCAGCCAACACCCCAAAGGCACTATCTAGAAATATAAATAAGACAGGGCGGGGTGTCTCAGACCCGTCATCCCAGCACTTTGGGAGGCTGAGGCAGGCGGATCACCTGAGGTCAGGAGTTTGAGACCAGCCTGGCCAACATGGTTAAACTCATCTCTGCTAAAATCCAAAACTTAGCTGGGTGAGGTGACAAACGCCTGTAGTCCCAGCTACTTGGGAGGCTGAGGCATGAGAATCGCTTCAACCTGGGAAGCGGAGGTTGCATGAGCCAAGATGCGCCATTGCACTCTAGCCTGGGCGACAGAG
>NW_016882679.1:0-811 GCF_001698545.2 Rhinopithecus bieti | reverse complement strand
TGTAATGTGTGCACTTTTGTGTATACATAGTCATATTTAAGTTTTTTGATTAAAATAAATGCTTCTAGATGTCATGGCAGTCTTTTAATCTTTTATCTTATGCTTTCTGGTGAATTTTTTCATGTTAAAGAGCTAAAGTCATAACATGATTACAGTCAACTCTCCTGTCTCTGTATAAAATAGTGACTATACCTCAGTTTTAAATTTTGTGGCAATCATAAACTTAGAACAAAATAATGAAGGCATGTAAGACCTGATTCTGGAGGAACTTGAAATTTGTCTTTTCTCATGTCCAGAGTTCTGTCCTGCCCCAATGCCCACTATAGGGTCATCTGCAAAGCTCTAGCAGAGTGTGCTCACTCTATTCCTAGCATGGGTTAGAGGAAACAAATAACACTTGTGTTGTAACTTGGTCTTGATAGCCTGTAGTGTATGTGGGATGTAAAACAAACAATAAAGTGTATCAAAGGTAGATGATTCTGTTAGAGTGAAATTTGAGAGTAAATGTCATTTATATTTCTCATAGATAATCAAGAGTTGGCTGTGTATTGATTGATTGAAAGGTGGGTAATTATTTTAAATATGAATATACACACACATTTAGGTATCAGAAGATGCTTAGGGAACAATGGATACCAATGATAGAAAACGATACCTTTACAGGGGCAGAAAAGCCCTACTCTTCCTTATTGCCTCTTCAGAACCCTTTAGAAAGTATAAAATACTGCCTCCAACTTGCTGAAAAGAGTATCTGTGCATAAGCATCAGAGAAGTCCCTCAAGCAGTCAATAGGTGTGTTCTATTTAGAAAG
>NW_016882678.1:0-557 GCF_001698545.2 Rhinopithecus bieti | reverse complement strand
AAAATTCAACTATAAATTGATATAAAACTTAAAATAAGTACTTTATAATTTATTAGCTATTTTCTTTTCCAATTTTGAATCCTCTCTTTTCTAAAACTAATTGGTAGCTTAAAGGTGTCCATTGGTGGTACTGTAAAATAATAAATAAAGAGAAGAAAATATAGTTATATTAAAATTCGGTTGCCATGGATACTTCATAGAATAGGAATGAAATTCCCAACCCAAAAGTGGTTTCAGTTGTTGAGACTGTATGCCACACATATACCAAAATGGTATAAAACAAAATAAGGCTTTCTGGGAAGAGTAGGAGAGGCTTTCTAAGAAGAGTCAAAATAGTTTGGGAGAACAGGGAGAGGAAACTGGTTTGGCCTTTTTTGTGGTTACTAGGTGGGCTGGGTGAGGGTCCCACAAAATGATTTGAACCTCCCACCAGGCTCCAAAGGAGGAACTACCAGGCTTTCTTATCAATTTGCCCTGATGGAGAGAAAAGGGGAAAGGGCAGAGGTGGGATTTGAAAGCCTCAGCAGCAAAACATCAAAATGAAGTCAGTCTTTTTA
>NW_016882677.1:0-760 GCF_001698545.2 Rhinopithecus bieti | reverse complement strand
AATATTCAGGGTTCTGATGGAGCAAGCTGTTGCCATGATAAATACTTGAAGATGTAGAAAACCTTTAAAGCAGACAGTTCGGGGCATTGTATTTGATTTAAAACAATTTTAGTAGTAAAATAAAAAAACGTAAATCAAAACTATAAAGAGGTATGAAGCGTACAGCAAGGTTTGGAAGTCTGATGCCCTGGCAACTGAATTGCCCCTTAAGGTGCCAATAATTTGTGACCATTGTGTGTAATTTCTTATTACAATTATTTCTTAGCTTGTTCAATATTAAAATTACATTAGATAGGGGCCAGGCATAGCGGCTCATGTCTATAATCCCAGTACTTTGTGAGGCTGAAGCAGGAGGATCGCTTGAACCCAGGAGTTCGAGACCAGCCTGGGCAACATAGACCGTGTCTCTACAAAAAATTTAAAATTAGATAAAATTTGGGATTAAAATGGGTGAGTGTTAGCAACTGTACTGACATGTGGAAGAGAAATATAATTGTCTAGCAATCCTACAGGTTTGAGATTGTTTGGTTAATTTTATGGGAAGGAAAAAAATGTCTCACTTGGAGGGCTGGGTTTTGTTAGCAGTTGTTACTAGTAAAGTATTTGGGTTAGGTAAAAGGATAGGGCTGATACTGATACATAAAGAGTGATTTCACTGTTGAGCACTGGCAAATTCTACAAATTGAAGTTTTAAGAGAAAAACCTTAAAAACTTCCTTGGCTTACACATTTCGTAACTTTTATTGCCATATCTTTAGACA
>NW_016882676.1:0-1607 GCF_001698545.2 Rhinopithecus bieti | reverse complement strand
TAAGTTCCTAGGAGAGCAATAGAAACTGCTGAATGCTACAGTTTTGATTTATGAATCAGTAGCAATCCTAAAGAAAAGAACAAATCTGGAGCCTTTGCACTGCCAAACTATAGTTACCAAAACAGTATAATACTGGTATAAAATTGGCACACAGATTAATGGAACACAAGAGAAACACAGAAATAAAGCCAAATGTGTACTGTAAACTAATCTTCAACAAAACATACAAGAACATAGTTTGGGGAATGAATACCCTATAAAATACATAGTTATGGGAAAACTAGCAAGCCACATGTAGAAGAATGAAACTAGATCTGTATCTCCCAACTAATATGAAAATCAACACAAGATAGATCAAAGACTTAAATCTAAGACTGGAAACTAAAAAAATTCTAGAGACAATGTAGGAAAAGTTTCTAGACATTAACCTAGACAAAGAACTTATGACTAAGATCCCGAAACTAAATGCAAAAGAATGAAGTAAACAAATTGGTCCTAATTAAACTATAAATCTTCTGCACAGCAAAAGAAATAATCAGCAAATATGCTATAGGAGAAAATGTTCACAAACTACATATATGACAGCAAGAGTATCCAGAATCAACAAGGAACTCAAACAAATCAGTAAGAAAAAATCAAATACTCCCATAAAATGTGGGCAAAAGACATGAACAGGCATTTCTCAGAAGAAGATACATAAATGGCCAACAAATATTAATGTGCAAAAAAATGCTCAACATAACCAATCATCAGAGAAACGCAAATTAAAGCCACAATGAGATACCACGTTACTCCTGCAACAATGGACATTATTGAAAAGTCAACAAACAATAGACATTGATATGGATGGGAGGAAAAGGGAACACTTATACTCTGTCAGAGGAAATATAAATTAGTACAACCTCTGTGGAAAGCAATGTGCAGATTCCTTAAGGAACTAGAAGTAGAACTAACATTTGATCCAGCAATCCACTACTGGGTGTGTACCCGAAGAAAATAAGTTGTTATATAAAACAACATTTGCACATGTATGTTTATAGCAGCATAATTCACACTTGCAAAGATCAGGGATCAATGTATATGCTACCTATTGACTAATACCTGGATAAAGAAAATGTGATGTATGTACACAATGGAATACTATTCAGCTATAAAAGGAATAAAATAATGTCTTTCACAGAAACTTAGAGGTAAAGGCCATTATTCTAAGTGAAATAACACAGGAGTGAAAACCAAAACCATGTTCTCACTTACATGTGGGAGTTAAGCTATGAGTACACAAGTCATGCGGAGTGATACAGTGAACTTGAGATGCAGAAGGTAAAGAGCGAGGTGGGGCTAGGGATGAAAGAACTACACATTAGGTACTATATATACTATTCGAGTAACAGATGCACTAAAATCTCAGAATTTGTCACTATATTATTCACTCATGTAACAAAAAACCACTTGTACTCCCAGAAGCTATTGAAATAAAAGTTTTAAATAATTGAAATTAAGCCACCAAGGAAAATTGTCAACTTTAATAAAAAAGTAACAACATGTTTTAGGATCATATAGGACACAGGACAGTTCAATATTTTCATTTCCTCAACTGTTTTATTGCA
>NW_016882675.1:0-401 GCF_001698545.2 Rhinopithecus bieti | reverse complement strand
TTTTTTTTTTTTGAGGTGGAGTCTCGCTCTGCCCCAGGCTGGAGTGCAGTGGCCGGATCTCAGCTCACTGGAAGCTCCGCCTCCCGGGTTCACGCCATTCTCCTGCCTCAGCCTCCGAGTAGCTGGGACTACAGGCGCCCGCCACCTCGCCCAGCTAGTTTTTGTATTTTAGTAGAGACGGGGTTTCACCGTGTTAGCCAGGATGGTTTCGATCTCCTGACCTCGTGATTCGCCCGTCTCGGCCTCCCAAAGTGCTGGGATTACAGGCTTGAGCCACCGCGCCCGGCCGATTTCTGTATTTTTTGTAGAGACGGGGTTTCACTATTTTGGTCAGGCTGGTCTCGAACCCGTGACCTCATGATCTGCCTGCCTTGGCCTCCCAAAGAGCTGGGATTACAGGC
>NW_016882674.1:0-404 GCF_001698545.2 Rhinopithecus bieti | reverse complement strand
AAAAGTTATTAGAAGTTAGCTTGTGAGCATTTAATAAATGGAATTATTGAACTCTAGACAACATCTGGGGTTCACTAAAAATGTATACCTTAATAAGAATCTTCTTTTGATCTGTTAATGTTTAGATGACAGTCATGAGAATGCAATAAATACCTCGTGTCTGGAGGTCAGCAGGATGTTTTTCTAGGCCTTTCTTGTTTTTATGGTGTATAAAATAAAGTTATGTGAGCTTGATGAACAGAGGAACAAAATTCCAGGGTCTACTTCTCTTTTGTCTTATTTTTAATTTTTTTTTTCCCTTACCAAGTTTTGTGACTTCTTACAGAGGATGAGACAAGTGTCAGTCAACCCGTGGGAGAAATCTTGGGCCATGCCTTCTCTATTTTTGATCCTCTTTCTTACTG
>NW_016882673.1:0-368 GCF_001698545.2 Rhinopithecus bieti | reverse complement strand
TTCCATATCTGTGTTTCTCTAACAAGGCTTGGTGGTGAACTTTACACATTGCCCTGGATTAACAGACTTCTTTTTTTTTTTTTTTTTTGAGACGGAGTCTTGCTCTGCCGCCCAGGCTGGAGTGCAGTGGCCGGCTCTCAGCTCACTGCAAGCTCCACCTCCCGGGTTCACACCATTCTCCTGTCTCAGCCTCCCGAGTAGCTGGGACTACAGGCGCCCGCCTCGTCGCCCGGCTAGTTTTTTGTATTTTTTAGTAGAGACGGGGTTTCACCGTATTAGCCAGGATGGTCTCGATCTCCTGACCTCGTGATCCGCCCGTCTCGGCCTCCCAAAGTGCTGGGATTACAGGCTTGAGCCACCGCGCCCGG
>NW_016882672.1:0-2163 GCF_001698545.2 Rhinopithecus bieti | reverse complement strand
AGAGTGCATCGAAGCTTATGGTGACAAGGGAATATCATCAGAAAAAAAATAGAAAGAAGTTTTCTGAGAAACTGCTTTGTGATTAGTGAATTCATCTCACAGAGTTACAGCATACATTTCCTGGATCAATTTGGTAACAGTGTTTTGGGAAATCTGAGAAGGGATCTTTTGGATTGCAGTGAAACCTATGGTGACAAAGGAAATATCCTCAGATAAAACTAGAAAGAGGCTTTCTGATAAACTTATTTTGCTGTGTGAATTCATCTCACAGATGTAGACCTTTCTTTTCATGTAGCAGTTTGCTATAACTCTTTTCACGCAGTCTGAAAAGGGATATTTGGGAGGACATTAAGGCCTGCGGTGTAAAAGTAAATATCCTCAGATAATAACTAGAAAGAAGCTTTCTGACAAACTGCTTTGCGATGTGTGAATTCATCTTACAGAGTTACACCGTTCTCTTCATGGAGCAGTTTGCTGACACTGTTTTCATTGAATCTGCAATGTTATATTCTGGAGCGCATTGAGGCCTTTTGTTAAAAGGAATTATCCTCATATAGAAACTAGAAAGAAGCTTTGTGAGAAATCGCTTTGTGATATTTTAATTTATCTCACAGAGTTACATGATTCTCTTCATGGATCAGGTTGTTACCACTGTCTTTGTGGTGTTTGAGAAGGGATATTTGGGCGTTCATGGACGCCGATGGTGGAAAATAAATATCCTGAGAAAAAAACGAGAAAGATGCATTCTGGGAAATTTCTTTTGAATGGGTGAATTAATCACACCGGGTTACACCTTTCTTTTCTTTTATTTATTTTTTTTTGAGATGGAGTCTCGCTGTGTCACCCAGGCTGGAGTGCAGTGGTGCAATCTCGGCTCACTGCAAGCTCTGCCTCCCAGGTTCCCGCCATTCTCCTGCCTCAGCCTCTGAGTACCTGGGACTACCGGCTAGTTTTTTGTATTTTAGTAGAGACGGGGTTTCACCGTGTTAGCCAGGAGGGTCTTGATCTCCTGACCTCATGATCCACCCGCCTCAGCCTCCCAAAGTGCTGGGATTACAGGCTTGAGCCACCGTGCCCGGCCTACACCTTTCTTTTCTTTGAGCAGTTTGGTAGCACTGTTTTGTGGAATCTGAAAAGGGGTATTCAGGAGCTCCTAGAGGCCTACAGTGAAAAGGAAACAACTTCAGATAAAACTAGAGAGATGCTTTTCTGAAACGGTTTTGTGATCTGTATTCATCTCATAGAGTTTGAGCTTATTGTTGATTGAGCAGTTCAACATTACTGTTTTGTGGTATCTGAGAGGAGATATTTGGCAGCACATTGAACCCTATGGTGAAAAGGAAATAGCCTCAGATTTAAACTAGAAAGAAGCTTTCTGAGAAATTACTTTGTGATGGTTGAATTCATCTCACAGATTTACACCTTTCTTTTCATTGAGCAGTTTGGTAAACCTTTTTTTGTGGAATCTGCAAAGGGATATTCAGAAGACCGTAGAGTCAAATGGCAAAAAAGTAAATATATTCAGATAAAACTGAAGAGAAGCTTTCTGAGAAATTCCTTTGTGATGTGTGCATTCATCTCATAGAGATAAACATTTCTGTTGAGGGAGCACTTTGGCCTCACTGTTTTGTGGTGTCCTAGAAGGGATACTTGGGAGTGCATTGAAGCCTATGGTGGTAAAGGAAATATCCTCAGATAAAAGCCAGAAAGAAGCTTCCTGAGAAACTGCTTTGTGATGTGTGAATTCATCTCACAGAGTTAAACTTAAACCTTTCTATTCATTGCACAGTGTTGTAGCAATGTTTTGTGGAATCTGCAGAGAGATATTTGGGAATGCATAGAGGCATAAAGAGCAAAAGAAAATTCTTCAGATAACAACTGGAGAGAAGTTTTCTGAGAAACTCTTTGTGATGTGTGCATTCATCTCATAGAGCTAAACATTGCTGTTGAGAGAGCACTTTGGCATCACTGTTTTGTGGTGTCTGAGAAGGAATACTTGGGAGCACATTGAAGCGGATGGTGGAAAAGGAAATAGCCTCATATGGAAACCAGAGATAAGCAATCTGAGAAAACGCTGTGATCTATTAATTCATCTCACAGAGTCACACAATTCTTTTCATGGAGCAGTTTGGTAGCACTCTTTTGGGGATATGGGAGAAGGTA
>NW_016882671.1:0-402 GCF_001698545.2 Rhinopithecus bieti | reverse complement strand
AGCTTCTTACTAGTTTTATATGAAGATATTTCGTTTGTCACTGTAAGTTTCAAGGTGCTCTGAAATATCACACTGCAGATTCCAAGAAAACAGTGTTATCAGGCTGATAAATGAAAAGAACAGTGTAACTCTGTGAGATGAATTAACACATCACAAAGCGGTTTCTCAGAAAGCTTCTTTACAGTTATTATCTGAGGATATTTCCTATTTCACCGTAGGCCTCAAAGCACTCACAAATATACCTTTGCAGATTCCAGGAAAACAGTGTTACAAACTGCTCCATGAAAAGTAAGGTGTAACTCTCTGAGATGAATTCACACATCACAAAGGACTTTCTCAGAAAGCTTCTTTCTAGTTTTATTTCCGGATATTTCGTATGTCACCATAGGTTTCAATGTGATG
>NW_016882670.1:0-1438 GCF_001698545.2 Rhinopithecus bieti | reverse complement strand
GCTGTCCCTCTCCCTCTCTGGTGCCCATCACTTTGGCGGGCGCTGTCCCCTCCCTCCCTGGTGTGTGTCACCTTAGCGGTCAGGGTCCCCTCCCTCCCTTCTGGAGTGCATTCACCTCTGTACGCTTCTCAAAAGGATTCGGGATCTAAGATTAGACAAGGCCCCAGCCCAGTGTCGGTGACCAAGTGCCCTCCTTGCTGGTGGCTGGAAACCTCACCAGGTGTCTCTGCGGTGCTGGCTTCAGAGCCCATCACACTGGACCTTGCAGTCCCAGAGTCCCAGAGCCCCAGCCATGCCCAGCCTGGTGCAGACACAGCAGTGCCAGGGAGCATTTGCCGAGCGGATAGTTGTCTGCTCCTTGAACTTGTGGGTGACACAAGCCCAGGTCCTGGGGTGGGAGGGTGTGGGGAGGGGGGAGCCACTGTTAGGGGCCTCCTCAGGTAGAGTCCACGGCCCTGACCCCAGATGCAGCTGAAACTCGCACAGGCCTGGGAGCCCTCTGGACTTTGCCAGCGCCATCCACCCACCGCTGCCTCACCCGTCCCCAGGGCACTGCCCTCACCTATGGCGTGGCCTCTCAGCATGCGTGTTCCTCCTGCCTGGCTGCTCAGTCAGACCAGGGACCATGTGATAGTCAGGACTTCTTTCTTTTATCTCTTTTGAGATCTCCAGCTTGTTTATTTTGAGATTCCTGTTATTTGTACTTGCCTTTCTCAGGTTAGCTTAGGACTTTAGTTTGCGAGCTCAGTTTGAGGGACTCTCTCTTCCACGACCACCTGTGGCAGGTGGCCTGAGCTGCCCGGCCACTTCCTGCCATCCTGCCTCCCTCAGCTGCTCCCCGGCCACAGGCTGGACAGTTCCTGCTGCAGCCAGTGGCTGGCCAAGCCCACTCCCTGCAGCCGGCTTCAGGCCATGTGTGCCACAGCCCTGGGCGCAGTTTCCCCTGGCGTGGACTGGGGCATTTGGCCTGACTGCAACCTGGCCTCGCTCTGCCTTCATGTCAGTTGTTCTGAGTCATCTCTGCATTAAGAGAAGGGTTTGGACGTCCAGCCTCTGTAAGCAGGAGCCCAGCCTGTCTGCCCTCACCCCAGAAGTCCCAGTCACGGCAGTTTTGTGGAAAATGAAAAGCTCACAGGCGCAAGACAGACGTTTTCTTGAGAAGTCAAGCAGCTGAAGCCTCCTGGGACTCGAAATTACACAACTTTTAGCATTTTTTGATCTTAGTCATTTTAAGCATGATAAATACTTGAGTCAAACATTTTGTATCACCATCTTCTTCCAGATAATTAAAACAACCTGTCTCCTGCATGTGCCTCCGTCTAATTGTGTATATCTATGTGTTTACCTGTGATTTGATGTTGTACACATATAGATCTATGTATATGGAGGGATATTTAGGTAGTAATTATATAATTGTCAGCTAGGTGCGGTGGCTCAC
>NW_016882669.1:0-401 GCF_001698545.2 Rhinopithecus bieti | reverse complement strand
TTAATATATTGTTATTTTTTTCATTTTGGTAACTTTTTTTCCTAAGGAAAATCAATAAGAAGATTATAAATGAGTTATAGAATGAATACAAAAGTGATTCTTCTTGTTGTATAAACTTCCCAAAATGGTAATATTTTCTTTCATAATAAATAAACTAAAATTTGACATAACAACACAAACCTACTTGAGAATGTAATGAAGGAACGAGATAAAATATGCAGAGATAAGAGAAAGAAAACTTATGGTTACTTCCACTGAAGAGTTTATTATTTATTTAGCTTGCTAGAACATTGCAGATCAAATAAAGAACTTTTATATTTTCTCTAAGTGCTACAAGATTATGACTATTTCTGCTATTGTAATTTTGGTATTGTCTACTGACTATTAAGTTAGTAGCACGC
>NW_016882668.1:0-402 GCF_001698545.2 Rhinopithecus bieti | reverse complement strand
TGCAAGCAGAGACAAAGTGAATAAATAATTTTCAAATGGTTACATTAAAAGAGAAATAGACTGAGCTGCTTCATAAAGCAAGAAATAATTTCAGCCATCTAATCAAATTCCTTCATTTTATAAATAAATTGGAGTTCAGAGAAGTCAAATGACTTTCTCAAGTTTACATAGCTCATGGTTTGCAGAGTCTTAATTCCGAATGTTGTGTCCATCTGTCTGTCATATCATGCTTCTATATCATGTCTAATAAGAAAAGCACTCAATGAAGAATGCTACAAACATATATGTAATGATCAAGGCTAAAATGTTTCTTGTAAACCAAAACACAAAATGTATTTCAAAAGTTTTCTCCTCTTCATTAGTTAGGACATCAATTACTCATAAGTAGCCAGTAGCAAATTT
>NW_016882667.1:0-402 GCF_001698545.2 Rhinopithecus bieti | reverse complement strand
ATCCAGTGTATCATCGATGGGCATTTGGGTTGGTTCCAAGTCTTTGCTATTGTGCATAGTGCTGCAATAAACATATGTGTGCATGTGTCTTTATAGTAGAATGATTTATAATACTTTGGGTATATATCCAGTAATGGAATTGCTGGGTCAAATGGTATTTCTGGTTCTAGGTCCTTGAGGAATCGCCACACTGTCTTCCACAATGGTTGAACTAATTTACACTCCCACCAACGGTGTAAAACATTCCTATTTCTCCACATCATCTCTAGCATCTGTTGTTACCTGACTTTTAATGATCGCCATTTTAACTGGCATGAGATGATATCTCACTGTGGTTTTGATGTGCATTTCTCTAATGACCAGTAATGACAAGCTTTTTTTCATGTTTGTTGACCACATAAA
>NW_016882666.1:0-2169 GCF_001698545.2 Rhinopithecus bieti | reverse complement strand
CTGGTCTGGTAGGGATGGTGCTGGTGGTGGCTCTTGGTGGTGGTAGGTATTAGGGTGATGGTGTTGAGTTCTCCATACTAGGCACTGCATAGGGCACTTGCAGAATGGGATAAAGAAAGTGACCTCTGTCTTTGAGTGCTGAGTTCCTACTGACAGGCTCACGGGGCTGGGGAGAGAGTCCCTACCGACCTCACTCCTCTTCAACTGCTGGGGTCTCTGTCTCTGAGACCGCTCCTCTTGCCCCTGCTGTTCTCAGTCATGCAACAGGGATCTCCCTTCCCCACCTGGCCTCAAGATCCTCAAGGGTGGCGCAAGTCTGTCCCCTCAAACCACCCAGGCAGTCAGCACAAGGCTGGGCTCAGAGTGAGTGTCCAGGACCAGCCCAGGGAGTGGCAGGCAGGGGAGGGCATGGGGTGTGCAGCTTCAGCACCAGAGCCCCGGGTGCAGCACCACCCCTGTGAGAGACTCTCCTCTCCTCGGCTGTTCTCAGCCCGCCCGCGGCACTGTCTTGTGTTGTCCTGATTCTGTAGATGTGAGACTGAAACTGGGGCGGGGCTGGGACTTGCCCCATACAGCTGGCAGATGGTGAGGCCAGGGTTTGAGTCCAGGCCTCTCTGATGTCCCCCCTTCCCCATATGCCTCTCCCGCAGCCAGCATGGTGGGGAGGAAGCATGTTCTGCCAGGGGGGCTGGAGGGAGGGGAGGAGCCAGAGAAGGGGCTGCTCAGAGAAGAACACGAGAGATGAAGCAAGATGGGTCCCACAGGGAGCCCCGCCGCTGCTGTGCACAGAGGGGCTGCTTAAAGGTGCATCGCTTTCTGGGAACTCAGGAAGCATTTCTGTCCATCTGCGGGCTCCAGGTGGTTTGGAGTGTTGGCCAGGTGGGCTTGGATCCTTTCTCTGGGCTGGTGGGTGGGACGTCTTCTGCAGGCAGCAGCAGCAGGCAGCAGGGCGAGGCTGGGGCACAGGGAGGGCTTCTATGCCAGGAAGCGTGGCCCCACGGGGCACTGGGGAAGCCAGCTGCAGCCTCCGACTCCTGGAAGCCACAGCAGAACTCAGCTGGCTGTATGCTGCCTCCTGCAAACAGATACAGATCGGTTTCATTAAAAGCCTTAACACACTGCCAGGCTTCCAGCCGGCTGGGCTCCCGGGGCCAGAGCCCACGGCTCTCTGGTGCCTTCTGCCAAGAAGAAGGTGGAAGGGAGGCACAGGGCGTTTTATTGCTCTCTAAACGAAGCCAAGAATATCTCTGCGTGGAATTGATTTCTGTCTTCTGGAAAAGGCTTGGTGTCTTCTTTCAGCCCTACTGCTGTCCTAGTCCAGTCTTGGGTCTGGTGGGGTTTGGAGGGATCACTGGGCAGCCCTGGGTTGGGGAACCGGAGGGCTCCACCTCCCACCTCCCTCACCCACTGTCCTGTTCTGGGCTCGGGAGTCCATGAGGGTGGCGACTCACAGTGTGGGCCACGTACCAGGCCCCTGGGAAAAGGCTGGCCACACATTCCCGCGGACCTGCCTCAGGGTCCTGTGGGAGGCATCATCATTGCCACGTGGGGATGAAGCGATGGAGATTCAGCGAAGTCACCCATCCTGCCTGAGGCATTGCGAGGAAGTTGGTGATGTC
This sequence comes from Rhinopithecus bieti, assembly GCF_001698545.2. Taxonomy (NCBI): domain Eukaryota; kingdom Metazoa; phylum Chordata; class Mammalia; order Primates; family Cercopithecidae; genus Rhinopithecus; species Rhinopithecus bieti. The sequence continues at coordinate 550 of NW_016882666.1, read as the reverse complement.
CGGGCAGAGTGACCTCGAGACAGCAGCAAACACAGAGCCCAGCTGGTGACGAGGGGTGACCGCCCTACTGCAGTGTGTCCCTGCCCAGAACGACCACTGGGGCTGGTGACCAGGGGTGACCATCCTACCTGCAATGGGTCCCAGCCCAGAACGGCCGCTGGGGCTGATGACTGGGGAGGGGGGTGACTGCCCCTCAGGGTGACGATCAGGAAGGCCTCATGCCCGGAACCTTGTCCGTGCCTCTCCTGGACTGGGCCCTGTGACCCGGTGCAGACGTGGCACGTGCACTGGTCTGTGCCTCGCTTGTTGCCTGTGCTCGGGAGGTGGCCCCAGTGGCCCTGCTTCTGCAGGCACTGCCGTCACCACTGCTGTGAATCCACTGCTACCGGCCCTCCTCCCGTACCCCTAGTGCCGGCCTGGGCTGTCGCCAGCCTGTCCACCTCTGCACTCCCACCCGCGGCACATCTAAGTCTCCTTGCCAGGCTGCCCATTCCATTTCTACCCCATATACTGCTCCCGGGAGGGGGTACATCCAGTCTGTGAACAGGTA
>NW_016882665.1:0-933 GCF_001698545.2 Rhinopithecus bieti | reverse complement strand
TGTAAAGGATTTTATTTCTCCTTCACTTATGAAACTTAGTTTGTCGGGCCATGAAATTCTGGGTTGAAAATTTTCTTCAAGAATGTTGAATATTGGCTCTCACTCTCTTTGGGCTTGTACAGTTTCTGCTGAGAGATTTGCTGTTAGTCTGATGGACTTCCCTTTGTGTGTAACCTGACCTTTCTCTCTGGCTGCCCTTAACACTTTTCCTTCATTTCAACTTTGGTGAATCTGACAATTATGTGTCTTGGAGTTGCTCTTCTCAAGGAGTATCTTTTGGCATTCTCTGTGTTTCCTGAATTTGAATATTGGCCTGCCTCACTAAGTTGGGTAAGTTCTCCTAGATAGTATCCTGAAGAGTGTTTTCCAACTTGGTTCTATTCTCCCTGTCACTTTCAGGTACACCAGTGAGACGTAGATTTGGTCTTTTCACATAGTCCCATATATCTTGGAGACTTTGTTCATTTCCTTTTACTCTTTTTTTCTCTAAACTTCTCTTCTTGCTTCATTTTATTCCTTTGATCTTCAATCAGTGATACTGTTTCTTCCAGTTGATCGAGTCAGTTACTGAAGCTTGTGCATTTGTCATATAGTTCTCGTGTGATTGTTTTCATCTCTGTCAGGTCGTTTACGGACTTCCCTGCATTGGTTATTCTAATTATCCATTCGTCAAATCTTTTTTCAAGGTTTTAGTTTCTTTGTGCTGGGTTCGTGTTCCTCCTTTAGCTCTGAGAAGTTTGATAGACTGAAGCCTTCTTCTCAACTCGTCAAAGTCATTCTCCATCCAGCTTTGTTCCATTGCTGGTGAGGAGCTGCTTTCCTTTGGAGGGGAGAGGCGCTCTGATTTTTTGAATTTTGAGCTTTTCTGCACTGCTTTTCCCCATCTTTGTGGTTTTATCTACCTTTGGTCTTTGATGATGGTGACGTACAGAT
>NW_016882664.1:0-395 GCF_001698545.2 Rhinopithecus bieti | reverse complement strand
GGCGTTTTGGTTTGGTGTCCTTTCTGTTTGTTAGTTTTCCTTCTAACAGTCAGGACCCTCAGCTGCAGGTCTGTTGGAGTTTGCTTGAGGTCCACTCCAGTTAGGCTACTCCCAGATAGGCTCTCCCAGTTAGGCTACACAGGGGTCAGGGAACCACTTGAGCAGGCAGTCTGTCCATTCTCAGATCTCAACCTCCATGCTGGGAGAATAACTACTCTCTTCAAAGTTGTCAGACAGGGACATTTACGTCTGCAGAGGTTTCTGCTGCTTTTGTTTAGCTATGCCCTGTCCCCAGTGGTGGAGTCTACAGAGACAGGCAGGCCTCCTCGAGCTGTGGTGGGCTCCACCCGGTTCGAGCTTCCCCGGCAGCTTTGATTACCTACTTAAGCCTCAGC
>NW_016882663.1:0-1873 GCF_001698545.2 Rhinopithecus bieti | reverse complement strand
TGTCTTTTCTCCATTCCTGTCCATAAGGCCTACCAGAAGCAATTTGCCTTCAGCTGGCAAGGCCAGCAATATACCTTTACCGTCCTACCTTAGGGGTATATCAACTCTCCAGCTTTGTGTCGTAATCTTCTTGAGAGACCTTGATCACTTTTCACTTCTGCAAGATACCACACTGGTCCATTACATTGATGACATTAAGCTGATTGGATCCAGAGAGCAAGAAGTAGCAAATACACTGGACTTATTGGTGAGACATTTGTATGCTATACATATATCTATATATTTATTTCCCATCCCATATGTATGGGAAATAAATCTAAAATTCAAGGGTTATTCCCTCTAAGGTGAAGGATAAGTTGCTGCATTTGGCCCCTCCTACAACCAAGAAAGAGGCACAACACCAAGTGGGCTTATTTGGATTTTGGAGGCAACATATTCCTCATTTGGGTGTGTTACTCAGGCCCATTTATCAAGTGGCCCAAAAGACTGCCAGTTTTGAGTGGGGTCCAGAACAGGAGAAGGCTCTGCAACAGTTCCAGGCTGCTGTGCAAGCTGCTCTGCCACTTGGGCCATATGACCCGGCAGATCCAATGGTGCTTGAGCTGTCAGTCACAGATAGGGATGCTGTTTGGAGCCCTTGGTAGGCCCCACAGGTGAATCACAATGGAGGCCTCTAGGCTTTTGGAGCAAGGTCTTGCCATCTTCTGGCGATAACTACTCTCCTTTTGAGAGACAGCTCTTGGCCTGTTACTGGGCTTTGATGGAAACTGAACGTCTGACTATAGGTCATCAAGTCACCATGCAACCTGAACTGCCTATCATGAACTGGGTGCTTTCTGATCCATCTAGCCATAAAGTGGGTCTTGCACGGAAGCATTCTGTCATCAAATGAAGTTGCATATATGTGATCAGGCTAGAGCAGGTCCTGAAGGCACAAGTAAGTTACATGATAAAGTGGCTCAAATGCCCATGGTCTCCACTCCTGCCACACTGCCTTTTCTTTCCTAGCCTGCACCGATGGCCTCACAGGGAGTGGCCTTTGATCAGCTGACACAGAGACAGAAGACTAAGGCCTGGTTCACAGATTGTTCTGCATGGTATGCAGGTGCTGTCTGAAAGTGGACAGCTGCAGTACTACAGCCCCTTTCTAGGACATCCCTGAAGGACAGTGGTGAAGGGGATTCTTCCCAGTGGGCAAACCTCTGAGCAGTGCATCTGGTTGTGCACTTTGCACGGAAGGAGAAATGGCCGGATGTGTGATTATATACTGATTCATCAGCTGTAGCCAATGGTTTGGCTGGATGGTCAGGGACTTGGAAGAGGCATGATTGGAAAATTGGTGACAAAGAAATTTGGGGAAGAGGTATGTGGATGGACCTCCCTGAGTGGTCAAAACTGAAGATATTTGTATTCCATGTGAGTGTTCACCAAAGGGTGACCTCAGTAGAGGGGATTTCAATAACAAAGTGGATAGGATGACCTGTTCTGTGGACACCACTCAGCCTCTTTCCCCAGCCACCCCTGTCATCGCCCAGTGGGCCTATGAACAAACTGGCCATGGTTGCAGGGATGGAGGTTACACGTGGGTTCAGCAACATGGACATCCACTCATTAAGGCTGACCTGGCTTTGATCACTGCTGAGTGCCCAATTTGCTAGCAGCAGAGACCAACACTAAGCCCTCGATGTGACACCATTCTTCGGGGTGATCAGCCAGCTACCTGGTGGCAGGTTGATTATACTGGACCTCTTCTATCATGGAAAGGGCACAGGTTTGTCGTCACTGGAATAGATACTTACTCCACATATGGGTTTGCTCATCCTCCACGCAATGCTTCTGCCAACACTACCACCTGTGGACTCATAGAAGGCCT
>NW_016882662.1:0-1145 GCF_001698545.2 Rhinopithecus bieti | reverse complement strand
TGGGCTCTCTAGGTGGTGTTTCTGAGATGTTTGGGGGGGGGGATGTGTTTGTGTTGGGCTCAGGACTAAGATATGTGGCAGACACCGGTAATTAGAGCAGGACAGAGACTTTCACAACGTTTGTCCTTACAATGTCCGGAGTCTATAGATAACCTAATTAACCTAATTGGTTAGGTCCGGGGTCGATCTTTAACTAGGCTCAGGGCGCCACCCGGGCTGTCAGGGTGCCGCCCAGGCTGTTTGCCTGTGGACTTCATTTCTGCCTTTTAGTTTTTTTTTTCATTTGATCTCTTTCAACCACATTACCTTAAATCTTAGGATGTCTTAGCTTGATTCATTCTCAGTCAGTTTATCAGCCTTTCTCTGAAAGTTATTTCAAGTCCATAGATATTCTCTTGGTTATAATCAAAAGATAACTCTGAAGCATGCCTTCCTAATGCTGGTAATTCCTTGTTCTGCTCATGAGTGAACTTTGTGTTCTTGAATTTTCATCTGGTTTTCCAGCCTTATTTTTTGATATTTGAAATGGTGAATGCCAGGGAAAAGCGACCTATATGACCATAAGCGTAAACTGTAAAATCCCTAAATTACTTTTAAATCATCATATTTCAGACTACAGGTCTGATTCAGCACCTAGCCATCGAGGAAAGTTGACTGTGGCCTGTAAGCATCATTGGTAAGGTGTTGCGGGAAGTCAGGGACCCCGAGCGGAGGGCCCTGCTGAAGCCCCGGCAGAAGAACATAAATTGTGAAGATTTCATGGACATTTATTAGTTCCCCAAATTAATACTTTTAAATTTCTTACGCCTGTCTTTACTGTAATCTCTGAACATAAATTGTGAAGATTTCATGGACACTTATCACTTCCCCAATCAATACCCTTGTGATTTCCTATGCCTGTCTTTACTTTAATCTCTTAATCCCATCATTTTCTTCATAAGCTGAGGAGGATGAATGTCACCTCAGGACCCTGTGATTGTGTCAACTGCACACATGGTAGAGCATGTGTGTTTGAACAATATGAAATCTGGGCATCTTAAAAAAAGAACAGGATAATAGCGATGTTCAGGGAACAAGGGAGATAACTTTGAACTGGCCACTGGTGAGCCAGATGGAACAGAGCTATATTTCTCCTCTTTCATAAG
>NW_016882660.1:0-1029 GCF_001698545.2 Rhinopithecus bieti | reverse complement strand
TTAGCAAACTGATCAATGAAAAGAACAGTGTAACGCTGTGAGATGAATTCACACATCACAAAGCAGTGTCACAGAAAGTTTCTTTCTGTTTTTTTCTGAGGATATTTCCTTTTCACCACAGGCTTCAATGTTGTCCCAAATATCCTTTGCAGTTACCACGAAAACAGTGTTAACAAACTGCACCATGAAAAGAAAGATGTTACTCTGTGAGATGAATTTACACATCACAAAGAATTTTCTCAGAAAACTTCTTTCTATGTTTTGATGATATTTCCTTTTCCAACATAGGCTTCAATGTGCTCCCAAATATCCCTTCTCAGACAACACCAAAAGTGTGAAGCCAAACTGCTCCCTCAACAGAAATATTTAGTTCTATGAGATGAATGCAAACATCACAAAGGAGTTTCTCAGAATGCGTCTCTCCAGTTTTACCTGAAGATATTTCCTTTCTTGCCATTGGACTCTATGCACTCCCGAATATCCCTTTACAGATTCCACAAATTCAGTGTTATCAAATTGCTCAATGAAAACAAAATTGAAACTCTGAGGGATGAATTCACCCAACACAAAGCAGTTTCTCAGAAAGCTTCTTTCTAGTTCAATTCTGAGGATATTTCCTTTACAACCATAGTCTTCAATGTGCTCCCAAATATCTCCTCTCAGATACTGCAAAACAGTGATGCCAAAGTGTTCAATCAAAGGAAAAGTTAAACTCTTTCAGATGAATACACACATCACGAAACCGTTTCTGGAAAAGTTTCTCTCCAGTTTTATCTGAAGTTATTTCCTTTTCACCACAGGCCACTAGGAGATCCTGAATATCCCATTGCAGATTCCATAAAACAGTGCCAGCAAACAGCTCCATGAAAAGAAACCTGTAACTCTGTGACATGAATTCACAAATAACAAAGCAGTTTCTCAGAAATCTTCTTTCTAGTGTTTATCTGAGGATATTTCCCCTATCACCATAGGTTTCCATGCACTCCCAAATATCCTATTGCAGATTCCATGAAAACAGAGTTCACAAAC
>NW_016882659.1:0-481 GCF_001698545.2 Rhinopithecus bieti | reverse complement strand
AAGGGATAGTAAGTGGCGACCGGAGGCCTGTGTGAGGCAAGGAAATGTCTTCCATCGAAAATGGAGAGAAGCTTTCTTGCAACTCTTTTGTGATGTTTGTATTCATCTCATAGAGTTAAATCATTCTTTGGATTGAGCAGTTTGAAATCACTGTTTCTGTGGAATCTGAGAAAGGACCTTTTGGAAACGCTCTTTAGAATATCCTGAAAAGGAATAACCTCAGAGAGAAACCAGAAGGAAGCTTTCTGTGAAACTGCTCTGTGTCACGTGAATTCTACTCACACAGTTAAGCTTCTCTTTTCATTGCGCTGTATTGTAACACTGTTTTTGTTTAGTCTGCGTAGGGATATTCTGGAGGGCTTTGACGCTAATGGTGAGAAATGACACGTCTTCAGATGGAAACTAGAGAGAAGCTTTCTGAGCAGCTGCTTTCTGACATGTGCATTCCACTCACAGAAATATCCTTTCTTCTCCTAGAGGA
>NW_016882657.1:0-394 GCF_001698545.2 Rhinopithecus bieti | reverse complement strand
TTCTATTCTCTCTCTCTCTTTTTTTTTTTGAGGCGGAATCTCTCTCTGTCACCCGGACTGGAGTGCAGTGGCCAGATCTCAGCTCACTGCAAGCTCCGCCTCCTGGGTTTACGCCATTCTCCTGCCTCAGCCTCCCGAGTAGCTGGGACTACAGGCGCCCGCCACCTCGCCCGGCTAGTTTTGTATTTTAGTAGAGACGGGGTTTCACCGTGTTAGCCAGGATGGTCTCGATCTCCTGACCTCGTGATCCACCCGTCTCGGCCTCCCAAAGTGCTGGGATTACAGGCTTGGGCCACCGCGCCCGGCCTTTTTTTTTTTTTTTTTTCAAACGGAGTCTTGCTCTTCTTGCTGAGGCTGGAGTGCAGTGGCACAATCTCAGCTCACTGCAACCTCT
>NW_016882656.1:0-302 GCF_001698545.2 Rhinopithecus bieti | reverse complement strand
TAATAATAATAAAATTAAGCAAAAATAGGCTAGGTGTGGTGGCTCATGCCTGTAATCCCAGCACTTTGGGAGGCTGAGGCACGTGGATCACTTGAGCTCAGGAATTTGAGACCAGCCTGGGCAACATGGTGAAACCCCATCTCTATGAAAAATACAAAAATTAGCTGGGCTTGGTGGTAGGCGCCTGTAGTCCCAGCTACTCGGAAGCTGAGGTGGGAGGACCCTTGAACCTGGTGGGTTGAGAATGGAGTGAGCCATGATCTACCACTATACTCCAGCCTGGGTGACAGAGGGAGACCCTA
>NW_016882655.1:0-2171 GCF_001698545.2 Rhinopithecus bieti | reverse complement strand
TTCTATTATAGTGGTAAGAGCCCAAGAGGGAATATGAATACCTGTAAAGCTTTCCCGTTTTGGGGAAGCCTCTCCTACTGTGCATATTATTATTAAAATTCTTCAAAGGATTTTGAGGCACTTGGTGTTTCATTGTCACTTTAATTTTAATCATTGTAAGATTGACTGCTGTCACAGATATTGCTGCAGCAGCTGGAGTTGCTTTGTATTCTACAATAAAAAACAGAAGACTATGTAAATAATTGGTAGAAAATTCTACTTTACTATGGAATTCCCAAACTAATATAGACCAGAAACTAGCTGATCAAATCAATGATCTCCAGCAAACTGTAATATGGCTAGGAGATCAAGTAGTTAGTCTAGAATATAGAATGCAGTTACAATGTGATTGGAAAACTTCTGATTTTTTCATTACTCCTCATCTGTATAATGAAACAGAGCATGAGTGGTAAAGAGTTAAAAAACATTTTAAAGGACATACTGGAAATTAATCTTTAGATATTGCAAAACTGAAGGAACAAATATTTCAAGCCTCTCAGGCACGTCTGACACTAATGCCAGGAACTAAAGTGCTTGAAGGAGCTGCAGATGGATAAGCATTATCCATTAAAATGAATCAAGATACTTGGAGGCTGTGTGATTTCAATGATGACTGTGCTTTTAATCTGTCTTGTTTGTTTTGTGTAGTCTTCAGATGTGGATCCCAAATACTGTCAGAAGTAGCCCATGGTGACAAAGCTTAATTGCCTTTACAATTTTGCAAAACTAAAGGAGAGACATGTTGATAGCAAGAACTAAGACTGTCATAAATAGCCCTTAGAGAAACTGGCCATAAACAGAATTTCTGCAGCAATGTAACTTGCTCATGGTGGCTATCACACACACTGCTAAAAGTTATTGCTTTACTGGAGCATGGCAAGGAACACCTGGCCCCAAAAAAGCAGAAAACTGCTGAAACCACAAATGATAACTGGAGCAACTGGTGCCTCAACAACATGCTTTTACTGTAGATAATCAGCCAGGGCCTATGTCTCTTCTCCATGCTAAGAATGCTTTGTGCTCCTGTAAGGAATGCTTTTAGCTAATCTATAATCTACAGAAGCAATGCCTATCACTGGTTTACTGTCAATAAATATGTGGGTCAAACTCTGTTCATGGCTCTCAGCATTGAAGGCTGTTCAGCTCCTTGATTGCCACTTTCTACTCCATTCCTGTGTTTTGTCTTAATTCCTATAGTGCCTCTGGGTTAGGGTCTCCACGACTGAGCTGGTCTCAGCAAAAGCCATTTCACAGATAGCTTTTTTTCTAGTTTTATCTGGGGATATTTGGTTTTACACCAAAAGCTTCCTTGGGGTCTGAATTATACCCTCACAGATGACATAAAAGAGTGTTTCCAACCTGTTAAATAAAAGAAGGGTTTAATTATGTGAGGTGAATCCACACATCCCAGAGCTGTTTCACAGATACCATCTTTCTAGTTTTATCAGGGGATATTCGGATTTTCACCATAGGCCTCAATTGGCTCCAAAATATTCCTTTGCATATTCTAAAAAAAGAATGTTTCCAATTTGCTAAATCAAAAGAAAGGTTTAACTGTGTGGGAGGAATCCACACAACACAAGGAGTTTAACAGATCACTTCTTTCTAGTTTTTATCAGGGGATGTTCAGTTTTTCAATATAGGCTTCAATTGGCTCCAAAATGTCCCTTCACATATTCTACAAAAAAGTGCTTCCAACCTGCTGAATCGAAAGAAGGATTTAACTCTGTGAGATAAATTCACACACCACCAAGAAGTTTCACAGAGAGCTTCTTTCTAGTTTTTCTCTAGGGATATTTGTTTTTTCACCATAGGCCTCAAAGGGCTCTCAAATGTTCCCGTGTGATTATACAAAAAAGTGTTTCCAATCTGCTGAATCAAAAGAAAGTTTTAACTCTGTGAGGTGAATCCACAGATCACAAATCAGTTTCACAGATATCTTCTTTCTAGTTTTAATCTGGGGGTGTTTGTTTTTTCAGCATATGCCTCAATAGGTTCCCAAGTGTCCCTTCACAGATTCTATAAAAAGAGTGTTTCCAACTTGCTGAATCAAAAGAAAGGTTTAACTCTGTGAGACAAATCCACACATCACCAAACACTTTCACAGAGGGCTTCTTTCAATATTTTTTCTG
>NW_016882654.1:0-401 GCF_001698545.2 Rhinopithecus bieti | reverse complement strand
CCCCTTTTTTCCCCCCCCCCCCCTCTTTTTTTGTTTTTTTTTTTTTTTTTTTTTTTTTTTTTTTTTTTTTTTAGATGGAGTCTCGCTCTGTCACTCAGGCTGGAGTGCAGTGACACCGTATCGGCTCACTGCAACCTCCACTTCCTGGGTTCAAGCAAATCTCCTGCTTCAGTCTCCTAAGTAGCTGGGATTACACGTACCCACCACCATGACCAGTTAATTTTTTGTGTTTTAGTAGAGACAGGGTTTTACCATATTGGCCTGGCTGCTCTCAGACTCCTGACCTCAGGTGATCCACCTGCCTTGGCGTCCCAAAATGCTGGAATTACAGGTGTGAGCCACCGCACCCAGGCCCACCATGTCATTTATTAAAGACATTTAAAATAATCATTTGCCTTATT
>NW_016882653.1:0-2166 GCF_001698545.2 Rhinopithecus bieti | reverse complement strand
TATTTCTACTTGAACTCTTTTCTCACTTCTTTGAATTATCCTTTTATTAAACTTAAACGTATAACTATGTTTATAAAGTTAAACCTTATAGTTAAACCTTATAAACAGTTATTTTATATTTGATATTTGGAAATTCCATTAGCTGTAGTATTTGAGTGCTATACTTTTACTTTTGTTTCTGTTGCCTTTAAATCTAAAAGAGGTATATACTATTTGAATTTTGAGCTTATCATATGAAGGGTTTGGTAGAGAGTGCTTTCCTTCAAAAGCTTTTGAATTTGTTTCTTCAGGTTGTCCTAGAGTGCTGTTAATTCAGAAGCACTTTTTTCTTGATCTTGGAATCCCGGATAATTCTGAAAGTATAAATTTCACACCCAGGTGAGGTCTTAGCAGTATTTTAAATATCTCAGAAATGTTTTATTTCCCTACTTCACTTAAGGTTGAGATGGACTTAGTTAGATTTTCTCTTCTATTTGTTGGGGAAAACAATTTTTTCTGGCTCATTTATTTTCGTACGTGTTTGGTTCTGACTTTAATCTATCACCTATACACTTGTACAGAAACAAGTGTTTACCTGCCATCCCTGCTTGGATATATGGATATTAAGATCAGAGTCCTGAGTCCTAGCATCAGCAGGCACTCACAAGCTGCATGTGATAGGGGTATTTCCTTATCAATCTGGTCTGTACATTCCCTGGGGAGAGCAACTTCTTATAAGCTCAAGTATGTCCATAAGAAATTGCTCATCCTTTGTTTTAAGGATGTTTAATGTATTTTATTCAGACTTTGTAGTAGATTCTAGTAGTTTCTTTTTTTCTAAGTCTATACATATTTGAAAGCACAGTGGCACTACCTTTAAATATAATGTCAATGGGAGCAGAATCCTTTTTTGCTTACTTCCATATCCCAAAACTTGTCATATTGCCTGTCACTTAAAAAATTAAACCTTTTATTTTGAGATAACTATAGATTGGCATGCCATTTTAAGAAATAATCCAGAGAGATCTCATGTACTCTTTACTCAGGTGGGAACATCTTGCAAAATCATAGTACAATATCACAACCAACTGACATACTCCATTAATCTTTTGTGTTTGTTTAGTTCTATGCATTTTATTGTGCATCTAGGATGATCTTTCCACCACCAAAATTAAGACACAGAAAAGTCCAACACCACAAGGATCCTTAATGTTGTCTTTATAGCCACATGCACCTCCATCCTGTTCTACTCTCTCCGTTGATCCATCCCAAATCCTTGGCAACCACTAACATGTTCTCCATTTTATAATTTTGTCATTTCAAGAATGTCATATAGATAAAATCATGTAATATGTGGCCTTTTGGATTAGACATTTTCATTCCACATATTTCTCTGAGATTCATTCACATTAATATGTGTACCAATAGGGTGTTTCTTTTCATTGTTGAGTAATATTCCATGAAATGAATGTAATAGTTTGTTTAACTATTAATTATTGATATGTTAGTGCTTACGTCTGCCATTTTCTCATTTTCTCTCTGTTTCAGGAGTTTCATTTAGCTATTCCTTAATGCAAGTTCTGCTAGTGACAAATTATTTGCTTTACCTAGTTTGAGAATGTCTTTATTCCCCTACATGCCTAAAGGAAAACAGTTTTCTCAGGTATACAGCTTTCGATTGATAGCTTTTTTGGTTTCCATGTTTGAAAATGTTGTGCTACTTCCTTGTGGTGTCCAGGCTTTCAGATGAAAATTGTGCTGTCATCCATATTGGTGAACTCCTATAGGAAATGTGTCTCTTTTCTCTAACTGCTTATCTGGGGAATGTCTTGTGGGCTGTGGTTACAGTATCACTTTAGTTTGCAGAACCTCCATGGTGCTATTTCATCTGTTTGATTTATCTAGTCTACTGGGACTCCTACTGGTCCCTGTAGGTGCTGCCTGAGGCAGTGGAAGGACATTCCCCAGGCCAGGCCTCCAGGTACCACCAGGTGGGGTAGAGTAAAACCAGTGATGAAGTGACCTTTCTCCATTTGGGCTGCTGTGGCTGGAGAATTCTCTGTGTCAGTACTGACTGGCTGCTAAGTATCTCTTGGTGAAGCAGGGAAGTCTCTCTCCCTGTAGAGAAAGGAACAATGGCACCATGGTGATTTTATGACTTCTTCTTAGGAATTAGGCATGCGCGCG
>NW_016882652.1:0-1606 GCF_001698545.2 Rhinopithecus bieti | reverse complement strand
TTGTTTGTCTATACTCTCTAAATAATTGGTTTGACTTGGGAAAAAATCTTATTTTAAAAGTGAAATTTCTTCAAATTGTCAAAGACTATTTATTATTTCACAGAATTTTATTATTTTAGAAAAGCATAATTAGTGAGGGAATATAACCATAGAACATTTTATTATTTACATAAATTTTACATCAACTAATTCAAATAAGATACAGCATTTCCTTTGTAATTCACGTATATTCGGTTGGAAAATGGGCTAGTTTACTGATGAAGTGAGTAGACACATGGGAAAAAACTGGAACAGGTTCTAACACTGTAGGATCTTAGTTTAATACTGAAACAAGGGTTGATAAAATGAGTAAAAGAGAAACATTAAAATAGGAACCATAGGTCAGGTGTGGTGGCTAATGCCTGTAATCCCAGAACTTTAGGAGGCTCAGATGGGAGGATCACTTGAGGTCAGGGGTTCGAGACCAGCCTGGCCAACAAGGTGAAACTCCATCTGTACTAAACATATAAAATCAGCTGGGCGTAATGGCATGTCTCTGTACTCCCAGCTACTCAGGAGGCTGAGTTAAGAGAGTCGCTTGAACCTGGGAGGCAGAAATTGCAGTGAGCCAAGATCGCATCACTGCACTTCAGTCTGGGCAACAGAGTGAGACTCAGTCTCAAATACATATATACGTATATGAATATAATCTCCAAAACATGAATCATGGTTAAATTTCTAAATATCTTTGGTTTTGGTTTTATCTTCATAATTAGCTGATGTAAAAGAGTGATCAAGGAGGGTAAATCTATTAAAAGAAATTCTAACCAAAATGTTACTTTTCCAGATGATCAAGTCTGCCCTGACATCTGTCTACATTTGGGCAAGAATACAAATGAAGATTAACCTAAAAGTTATGAATGAGGCTAAGAAATTGTTACATAATACGTAATATAATTTTCTACCATGAAAATATACCTTTATAAAACAGAATTGAAGCACATGTGGAAAGATATGTTTTTTATGTCACTGAAAGTCCACAAAATATCAAAACAGCTGTATTTCAACGATATTGTACATGTCTTGGTGTTCCTTGCTGGAACAGTGATAACTGTATTATTTGAAATAAACATAAATTACTTCCATGGTTTTATGGTTTTAGGTCTTACATTTAAGTCTTTATTCCATCTTAAATTAATTTTGTAGAAGGTGTAAGGAAGGGGTCCAGTTTCAGTTTTCTGCATATGGCTAGCCAGTTTCCCCAACACCATATATTAAATAGGGAATCCTTTCCCCATTGCTTGTTTTATCAGGTTTATCAAAGATCAGATGGTTGTAGATGTGTGGCATTATTTCTAAGGCCTCTGTTTCTGTTCCATTGGTCTATATATCTGTTTTGGTACCAGTACCATACTGTTTTGATTACCGTGCCTTTTAGTATAGTTTGAAGTCAGCGTGATGCCTCCAGGTATAGTTTGAAGTCAGGTAGCATGATGCCTCTTTCTAGTTAGGATTGTCTCAGCTATATGGGCTCTTTTTTGGTTCCATATGAAATTTAAAGTAGTTTTTTCTAATTCGGTGAAGAAAGTCAATGAATGATAGCTTGATGGGGATACCATTCAGAACG
>NW_016882651.1:0-562 GCF_001698545.2 Rhinopithecus bieti | reverse complement strand
CTCAAGGATCTAGAACCAGAACTACCATTTAACCCATCAATCCCATTACTGGGTATATACCCAAGTGTTATAAGTAATTCTACTATTAGGACACGTGCACATGCACACATATATTTATTGCAGCACTGTTCACAATAGCAAAGACTTGGAACCCACCCAAATGCCCATCAATGATAGACTGGATGAAAAAAAAAAAAAGTTGCACATATATGCCATGGAATACTATGCAGCCATAAAAAAGGATGAGTTCATGTCCTTTGTAGGGACATGGATGAAGCTGGAAACCATCATTCTCAGCAAACTAACACAAGAACAGAAAATCAAACACCGCATATTCTCACACATAAGTGGGAGTTGAACAATTAGAACACATGGACACAAGGAGGGAAATATCACATACCAGGTCCTATTGGGGTCGTGGGCTAGGGGAGGGTTAGCATTAGGAGAAATGCCTAATGTAGATGACGGGTCGCTGGGTACAGCAAACCACCTTGGCACGTGTATTCCTATGTAACAAACCTGCACATTCTGCACATGTATCTCAGAGCTTAAAGTATAATTT
>NW_016882650.1:0-395 GCF_001698545.2 Rhinopithecus bieti | reverse complement strand
TTTTGTCTGCATCTTGTCCTGCTACATTTCTTGGTTCCCTGACCGGGAAGAGAGGTGACTGGTGGATGGTATAGGCAGCGCCTTAGGCGGCTTAAGCCTGCCCTGTGGAACGTCCCTGTGGGGGGCTCTGACCAGCCCGAGTAACGCGGATCCTGAGAGCGCTCCCGGGTAGGCATTTGCCCCGTGGGACACCTCGCCAGAGCAGTGTGTGGCAGGCCCCGTGGAGGATCAACGCAGTGGCAGAACACCGGGAAGGAACGGGCACTTAGAGTCTGGACATCTAAAACTTGGTAAGACTAGTCTTTGAACTTGCCCACTCCGTTTGAGTGGAAGCGTGGCTTGATCACCCACGGCGTGCCTTTATGGGCACTTTGGTTTTGGTTTTGATTTGGTCT
>NW_016882649.1:0-2368 GCF_001698545.2 Rhinopithecus bieti | reverse complement strand
ATATCCAGAATTGATACGGATTCTGAGTCAGTTGTTTAATTTAGCATTATTTATAAGGTTTTAATTTTATTATGTGTTTTCTGCCTTAAAGCCAGCTTAGTCTGATGTCAATATAATTTCACGAGCCTTCTGTTTATTATTTTGTGTGTATAGTTTCTTCATTCATTAGCTCTAAATACTTTATTTTGAAATAATTGCAGATAGAGTGAAATTTGCAAAGATAATACAGAGAGATCCTTTACAACCTTCTTCAAGTTTACCCAACTGGTAACATCTTACATAATTATGGCACAATATCAAAACCAAGAAATGGGCATTGATACAATGTTTGTGTATAGTTATATGTTCTACACATATATAATATGTATAGTTCATATTATCACATATGTAGATTTTAATAACCACCACTGTCTTAAAATACAAAACTATTAAATTACCCCTTTACAGCCACATCTACTCTCTAGAATCCAACATCCCTAAGCCCTAATAACTTCTAATCCATTCTACATTTCTATACCTTTGTCAATTCGAGTATGTTATATGAATGGAATATACAGTGTGTAATCTTTTGAGATTGGCTTTTTTCACTCAACGTAATCCATCCTTGAGATCAATCCCAATTGTTGTGTATATTAATACTCCTTTGTTACCTATTTGCTCCTTAATTGATAAATAAAATTATATATACTTATCATATACAATATGTTTTGACATATTTACATGTAATGGCTTAATCAACCTAGTTAACATATGCATTACCTCACATACTTATCATTTTGTGGTGATAACACTTAAATCTATGCTCTTAGCAATTTTCAATAGTTAACTATAGTTATTATATAGTATAGTTTAGTTAACTATAGTCACCATGTTGTACAATAGATCTGTTGAATTTATTCTTCCTATCTAACTAAAATTTTGTAATATTTGACCAACATCTTCCCAGTCCTTGGAAATCATCAGTCGATTTTCTACTTCTATCAACTCAACTCTTTTAAATTTCACATGTAAGTAAAATCACGTGGCACTTCTCTTTCTCTGCCTGGCCTATTTCACTTAGCACAATGTCCTCCAGGTTCACCTATGTGGTCACAAATGGCAGGATTTTCTTCTTTTTTAAGGTTGCATAGTATTCCCTTGTGTATAAATGCCACATAATATTCATCCATTCATCCATTGATGAACACTTAGCTTGATTCCATATTTGACTATTGTGAATAATGCTGCAGTGAACATGGGAGTGCTGATATCCCTTCAATATAGTGATTCCATTTCCTTTGGATATATACCCAGTAAAGGAATTGCTGAATTGCATGATAGTTCTACTTTTGTATTTTTTTAATTTTATTGTATCTTTTACATTCCAGGGTATATGTGCAGGATATGCAGGTTTATTACATAAGTAAATGTGTACTATGGTGGTTTGCTGCACCTATCAACCCATCACCTAGGTATTAAGCACGACATACAATAGCTTTTTTTCCTAATGCTCTCCCCACCCCTGCCCTCCCCTGACAGACCCCAGTGTGTGCTGTTCCCCTCCCTTTGTCCTTGTGTTCTCATTGTTCGGCTGCCATTTATCACTGAGAATATGTGGTGTTTGTTTTCTGTTCCTGCATTACTTTGCTGAGGATAATGGTTTCTAGCTTCATCCTTGCCCCTGCAAAAGACATAATCTTGTTCCTTTTATGACTGCATAGTATTCCATGGTGTATGTGTACCATATTGTCTTTATACAGTCTATCATTGATGGGCATTTGAGTTAATTTCACATCTTTGCTATTGTGAACAGTGCTTCAATGAACAGATGTGTGCATGTATCTTTATAATATAATGATTTCTATTCCTTGGGGTACATACCCAGTAATGGGATTGCTGGGTCAAATGGTATTTCTGGTTCTAAATCTTTTGAGGAATCACCACGCTGTCTTCCACAATGGTTTAACTAGTTTACATTCCCACCAACAGTGTAAAACATTCCTATTCCTCCACAACCTCACCAGCATCTATAGTTTCTTGACTTTTAATAATCACCATTCTGACTGGCATAAGATGGTATCTCATTGTGGTTTTGATTTACATTTCTCTAATGATCAGTGATGTTGAGCTTATTTTCACATGTTTGTTGGTTGTATGTATGTCTTCTTCTCAAAATTCTCTGTTCATGTATTTTGCCCACTTTTCAATGGGATTGTTTGTTTTTTTCTCATAAAATTTGTTTAAGTTCCTTGTAGATTCTGGATATTAGACCTTTGTCAGATGGATAGATTGCAAAATTTTTTCCCATTCTGTAAGATGTCTGTTCACTCTGATGATAGTTTCTTTTCTGTGCAGAAGCTCTTTAATTAGATCCCATTTGTCAATTTTG
>NW_016882648.1:0-300 GCF_001698545.2 Rhinopithecus bieti | reverse complement strand
TATCTGGTGCTTCTGTCTGACAGCTCTTAAGATTCTTTCCTTCGTCTTAACTTCGGATAAGCTAATGACAATGTGCCTAGGCAAGAAGCTTTTGTGATGAATTTCCCAGGTGTTCTTTGTGCTTCTTGTATTTGGATGTGCAAGTCTCTAGTAAGGCTGGGAAGTTTTCCTCAATTATTCCCCCCAAATATGTTTTCAAACTTTTAGATTTCTCTTCTTCCTCAGGGACACCGATTATTCTTAGGTTTGGTCATTTAACATATTCTCAGACTTCTTGAAGGCTTTGTTCATATTTTCCTG
>NW_016882647.1:0-556 GCF_001698545.2 Rhinopithecus bieti | reverse complement strand
TGGTTTTATGTAAAATAACTTGTACTTTTGAAATTTTCCAGTGGGCAGAAATGGATCTGGAAAAGTAACTTTTTTTATGGTAGGTATTGTTTTTTGAATTGTAAATATATTAATATACCTGGGTATCTTAGGGTAGTTTATTAAAATCATTAATTTTCTGAGGTTATGTATGCATGAAACCCAAGAAATACTTTATATGGGATTGCAGCTTAGTGTAGAGGGTTTAGAGTGTACAGATCTGAATTCTGCTTTATACCCAGTGACTGATTAGCTGTGTGAGACTGGGCAAAACATGTAGCCTCTCAAATTGTTCTTTTCACTTTAAAATGGAGATGGTTGGATGTTTGCCCTGTCTACCTTAGATGGTTTGTAAGAATGGAATGCAATAGTATGTATGAAAATGCTTTTAAACTTGAATGTAATATATAAATGTTATAAATGCATATTTTAAATGTATGTAAATGCAGTAGAATAGTTGATAGTATTGTTTTGGAAAATGGTTCATCTTTCTTATTTCACCTTTTAAAACGTTTTCTGGCCGGACGCGGTGGCTCAA
>NW_016882646.1:0-394 GCF_001698545.2 Rhinopithecus bieti | reverse complement strand
ACTTAGACGCCATTTTTCTATTTTGGCTTTTTTTGCCTTTGCTTTTAGTGTTTTAGTCATGAAGTCTTTGCCCATGCCTATGTCCTGAATGGTATTGCCTAGGTTTTTTTCTAGGGTTTTATGGTTTTAGGTCTTATGTTTCAGTCTTTAATACATTGTGAGTTAATTTCTGTATAAAGTGTAAGAAAGGGGTTCAATTTCAGTTTTCTGCATATGGCTAGCCAGTTTTCCCAACACCATTTATTAAATAAGGAATCCTTTCCCAATTGCTTGTTTTGTCAGGTTTGTCAAAGATCAGATGGTTGTAGATGTGTGGTGTTATTTCTGAGGTCTCTGTTCTGTTCCGTTAGTCTATATATCTGTTTTGGTACCAGTACCATGCTGTTTTGGTTAC
>NW_016882645.1:0-1145 GCF_001698545.2 Rhinopithecus bieti | reverse complement strand
TAGCGCAAGTCTCTGTAAAACTGCCACTATTTCCAAACAAACTATTGTCATTTGAGTATTTTGTTAGCTATTCCCTAACCTATAATAAAATTACATTTTAGTATCATGATAAACCAAGCATCAACTCAAACAACAGATTCACTGACTATTCACAGCCTGAAATTGATATTTTATTTCTTCCCAAAATATAAGTACATAAAATACAGGTAGAAAACTTCCTTAAATAGCGTTCATCCGAAATACGAAATACAATTCAAGGTAATTCAAAATGTTAAATATAATATGGTATCAATATAGTTAAGCCAAGTTTACTTATTAAACCGTTTATTTATTCAGTAAACACTTGTTTTGTAATTATTTGGGGCCATGAACTTATCAGACATAGCTCTTGCATTTGTGGAGATCATACCTTAGCAGAAAAAAAGGATATTGTACTAGTAGTAACAAATATGATAAACCTTAGCAAAGGGGATTCCTGTTCATTAATTATACATTTAAATGGGCATAGTTTACCTTTTCTATTATGTTAAACATATGTTGAAGGCATTTGTGTATTTCCAAAGTATTTAGCTCAATATCTTGTGAATGGTAGATGATACATATATATAAAGTGAACAAAGGAATCAATATATAAGCGTAATATCCTGTTACAAGTCTAAAGGATGTGATGGTACATAAGAAATGCAATAAAAAAGGATTTTACCTAAGGATTAGAATGCATGTTCTCAAATTTATTAGAAATAGAATAAGAACAAAATCAGATCTCCAAAGAAAGAGTGCAAAGTCAGATTTTCAAATAAAGAGTACAAGAGTTAGAATGGAAGTCTTTCCAAAAGTGACAGTAGTCAAATATAATTTATTTCCAAATGAAGTTGTCAAATCCTTTTCACATATCTTTGAAAATAAGATAGGAGTTTCATCTGCTCAGGATGCTTTAATTGTCTCTACATTATGCCAAAACATCTGCTAGTTCCAGTCAATAGTAAAAACTCCATATTGTCAATTCAAAGAATAAAATCAGCTCAATCATTTTCTGGCATCATGTGGCTCAAACAAACCTGTTTGATTGACATCTGTATTTTTTTTTCTTTATTCTTTATTTTTCATTTAATGGAAATCCCAAAGTCTTGTAGTTTTATCTAAAG
>NW_016882644.1:0-907 GCF_001698545.2 Rhinopithecus bieti | reverse complement strand
CAGATAGTGGAGATACTCATAAAGAATTTTAAGTAAACTTTATTAAAACATTTTAGAATAGTTCGGTAACTTCTGTAGGAATAGTCATTTAATGGTTTTTTTTGTGGCTGCATATTTTAATTTTACAAAATTTTCATGAAGTGATAAAAAATTATATTAGTATTAATTTTATATTATCAGTTAATTAAATAAAGAAATTACTATAAAGTTATATTATGCTTATATTACTAAAAGTTATTATATAAAGTTCATATTACTGATGTAGTTCAAGGAGGGTGATATATTTGTGTTGAGATTAATATTCTAACAAACAAGGCTCACTGAAATGTATGGGAACCTGCATGTAGAATGGTAAAATAGTAATTAATATGGATCATATTACATAGGAATGAATCACAGGTTAGGAGATTACTCTAAACATTGAGTCTGCTTTTACCAGATATGCATATTATTCTCAAATCTGAGACTACATGCCCTGGAGAAAATATTTTATGATCCAGCTAACATTTGAAAATTTGATAATGCGACTCTGTTATCTAGATAAATTGAATATTTACTAAATCTAATTGATATTAAATCCGGCAATCATGTCACTGACTCTTTTCTGTAGCCAAAATTATTCTCAATATGCTGTTTGCATATCTTTAGTAGAACATTTTTTATTCCACCAGTAAACATCAAGTTAGAAATGTTTTATTATTTACCATAGTATGAAATAGTAAATTAATAGTATGAAAATTGCATAATATCTGATTAGTGGTCAGTTTTGTGTCTTCATAAAATGTTATAGACATAATATCAACTTTTAGTCAAGTAGTTCATGACTGGGGATGTATATTGGACCCTTAATTTTCTGAATGTATTTTCTATATTCATTAAATTAATCAAAACAAAACATACAAAAAAT
>NW_016882643.1:0-317 GCF_001698545.2 Rhinopithecus bieti | reverse complement strand
ATATAATGCACTTTGGGACTTGGGGTGGGGGGAAACGTCAGGAGGGGCAATGAGGGATAAAAGACTACATTTTTGGGTACAGTGTACACTGTTCAGGTGACAGGTGCACTAAAATCTCAGAAATCACCACTAAAGAATTTATCCATGTAACCAAAACCACCTGTACCCCAAAACTATTGAAAAAAAAAAATTTTTTTTTTTTTGAGACGGAGTCTCGCTCTGTCGCGGCCCAGGCTGGAGCGCAGTGGCCGGATCTCAGCTCACTGCAAGCTCTGCCTCCCAGGTTTACGCCATTCTCCTGCCTCAGCCTCCCGAGC
>NW_016882642.1:0-316 GCF_001698545.2 Rhinopithecus bieti | reverse complement strand
TGGGTCAGGCCGGGCGCGGTGGCTCAAGCCTGTAATCCCAGCACTTTGGGAGGCCGAGACGGGCGGATCACGAGGTCAGGAGATCGAGACCATCCTGGCTAACACGGTGAAACCCCGTCTCTACTAAAACTACAAAACAAAACTAGCCGGGCGAGGTGGCAGGCGCCTGTAGTCCCAGCTACTCGGGAGGCTGAGGCAGGAGAATGGCGTAAACCCGGGAGGCGGAGCTTGCAGTGAGCTGAGATCCAGCCACTGCACTCCAACCTGGGCGACAGAGCGAGACTCCGTCTCAAAAAAAAAAAAAAAAAAAAGCTTG
>NW_016882641.1:0-314 GCF_001698545.2 Rhinopithecus bieti | reverse complement strand
CATTTTTTTTTTTTTTTTTTTTTTTTTTTTGAGATGGAGTCTCGCTCTGTCGCCCGGGCTGGAGTGCAGTGGCCGGATCTCAGCTCACTGCAAGCTCCGCCTCCCGGGTTTACGCCATTCTCCTGCCTCAGCCTCCCGAGTAGCTGGGACTACAGACGCCCGCCACCTCGCCCAGCTAGCTTTTTTTGTATTTTTTAGTAGAGACGGGGTTTCACCGTGTTAACCAGGATGGTCTCGATCTCCTGACCTCGTGATCCGCCCGTCTCGGCCTCCCAGAGTGCTGGGATTACAGGCTTGAGCCACCGCGCCCGGCC
>NW_016882640.1:0-314 GCF_001698545.2 Rhinopithecus bieti | reverse complement strand
CCTCTCTGAGAATGAACTATGTATAAAATAAGCTTCTGCCTATTTGCATTTATCCTTCAAACCCAATCTAGTAGGATGTTTTCATTTTAAAACGAGGGGAAAAGACCAGAGTTTTCAGGAGAAAACTGGAGGAAAATGGGCACAAAACTCAGAAGGCAGCTATTCCCAGCAGCTTCCTAGTTAACAACCCCATGCTGCCTCCAGTCTCTGTCTGTATTCTTCTGTATTTAACCTTCAGATTCTAAGCCTTTTCTGGCAAGCTTTTCTTCTTTTTTTAAACTATTTTCCTGAAACTTTTATGAATGGCTGTGGCA
>NW_016882639.1:0-318 GCF_001698545.2 Rhinopithecus bieti | reverse complement strand
AGGTTTGAAATAATTTGTTGGCCTGATTGGCCCTGGAAGTGGGATAATCGCCAACCAGGGAGTCAGCTCTTTCAAAAAAGAAAGCTCCTTTTGCAGTTTATAAATTAGAGCTATGTTTCCTGTTAAAAGGTCATGAAGGGGTGTAGGAAGGGCTGTGTAAGCTGAGGAAGACAGCAATAAGCACATCCAGCACTCCGGAGCAAAGGAAGAGTTAGCTTGCAGCAAGAGGGATTGTATAAGGTTTATAGAACGTTCTAGTTTGAGAGCAGTGAGGAGTGGTTGTATTGGTGAGGTTGATGTGATTAGGGAATTTATATT
>NW_016882638.1:0-845 GCF_001698545.2 Rhinopithecus bieti | reverse complement strand
TAAAAAAAAAAAAAAAAAAAAAGGCCAGGCGTGGTGGCTCACACTTGTAATCCTAGCACTTTGGCAGGCCAAGGCAGGATTGCCTGAGCTCAGGAGTTTGAGACCAGCCTGGGCAACAGGGTGAAACCCCGTTCCTACTAAAATACAAAAAATTAGCTGGGCATAGTGGCACATGTCTGTAGTCCCAGCTACTCAGGAGTCTGAGGCAGGAGAATTGCTTGAACCCAGGAGGCGGAGACTGGAGCGAGCCAAGATTGCGCCACTGCACTGCAGCCTGGGCAACAGAATGAGACTCCCTCTCCAAAAAATGAAAAAAATTTTACAAAGGTATACAGAGGAAGCAGGGAAGCAGCCTCATTCTAAAATCTATCATTGCCGGCTGGAGCAGTGGCTCATGCCTGTAACCCCAGCACTGTGTGAGGTCGAGGCAAGTGGATCATGAGGTCAGGAGTTCAAGACCAGCCTGGCCAAGATGGTGAAACCCCTCTCTACTAAAATACGTAAAAGTAGGCTAGATGCGGTGGCTCACAGGCCTGTAATCCCAGCACTTTGTGAGGCCAAGGCGGGCGGATCACCTGAGGTCAGGAGCTTGAGACCAGCCTGACCAACATGGAGAAATCCCATTTCTACTAAAATACAAAATTAGCCGGGCATGGTGGCACACGCCTGTGATCCCAGCTACCTGGGAGGCTGAGGCAGGAGAATCACTTTAACTCGGGGGGCGGAGGTTGTGGCGAGCCAAGATCTTGCCATTGCACTTCAGCCTGGGCAACAAGAGAGAAACTGTCTAAAAAAAAAAAAAATTAGCCGGGCATGGTGGCAGGCGCCTGTAATCCCAGCTACTC
>NW_016882637.1:0-908 GCF_001698545.2 Rhinopithecus bieti | reverse complement strand
TAACTCTCAATTCTTATAAATTAAATTCAGCAAAAATGCCATTTTAGAATAGTTTAAATTTAAGAGATGACAGTTCAATTGTGAAAGAAAATTATTTGAATACTTATAGAAAACTTTTAAACACAAATATCTGATAAAAAGACATCAACCTCTGAATATTTTATGTCCTCCTTGTTGAGATTCTTACAATAATGTTTGCACCAACCTAATATTATTATTTCATACAAATCTTTAGCCTTTAGTTTTCATATCTTTATAGGAAGCATTCAGTGCCAAATGATCAAGGGAACCTTGCTGATGACATCTCTGATAGGCCAGATTTTAACTCCACTTCAGCTTAGCATTTGTTTCTATATACTGTACTGTGTACTCCAGGCTGCGCAAAGAGAAGAAAGCTAAGAATCCTACTAAACAAAACTACATTTTAATAAATGTACAAAAGTTAAGATGATCATTTAAAATATTTTCAATACACAGTAAAATCAAGTTAAGTACCTTTTGGTTATGGGATGTTAGTCCTTTTCATAAAATGCAGAACTTCTATTGATCACTTCTGTGTGTAATTCTGTAGATGTCCAAAACAGTAAAACCATGAGAGTGGGCCCAGATCCTTAAACTGACTTCTCCTTTTCCTTATATCTTTACTGAAAACAGTTACTTAATTCAAAACCTCTTGTATAGTATCTTTTAACTCTTTCTCAGACTTATCTTGGTTGTGTCAGTAAAATACTACAGCATGCTAGTCATTGTACCCACAAATATTAAAGATTATTTTAATATAAAATAAATAAAATAAAATAAAAGGAGGTAGCCTGGCTTTAGGAAGGAAAATTTTGAAACTCCTGTTTCATAGAATACTTTCACATACCCTTAGAGTTCCATTGAGCTTAGATCCTTCCTTTGCTTTG
>NW_016882636.1:0-713 GCF_001698545.2 Rhinopithecus bieti | reverse complement strand
ACTCCCGCCTGGGCGACAGCCCGAGACTCCGTCTCAAAGGAAGAAAAGAAACAAAACTTAGAAGTTGAATCTTTACCCCAAGTTCTGAGTAGTACTTGGTGATGTTGGTTCTATACTTTTTTCTTTTACAGTTATACAAAGTCATGGTCAATTTTCAGCTCTGTAATTTATTAGTTATATGGGCATGGCTAGTTACTTCACTCCATGAACCTCAGTTTCCCCTTATGCGAAATAGAGAAAGCAAGCCTACCTTTATAATTGTTATGAGGATAAAATGGATGTCGTTTTACTTTCTAACCTGGGGAGCTATAAAGGTTTTATTAGTAATAGCAGGTCCTCATAAAGAAGGTGGCCACTGAGTAAGAGACTGAAAGATGGGCCAAGTGGGCAAGGGTTAAGGTGAGGGGAA
Source organism: Rhinopithecus bieti (assembly GCF_001698545.2). Classification (NCBI taxonomy): domain Eukaryota; kingdom Metazoa; phylum Chordata; class Mammalia; order Primates; family Cercopithecidae; genus Rhinopithecus; species Rhinopithecus bieti. The sequence goes on along the minus strand of NW_016882636.1, from coordinate 304 downwards.
AACATCCAGATACCATTCACACGGTGCCAGCTATTTGCCAGGCACCCTGCCATGCACTTTCCCATGTTACTTTCTCAAAGATGATGAGTGAAGGACTAGAGGTAAGAATTTACGAAGTGGGCCGGGCGCGGTGGCTCAAGCCTGTAATCCTAGCACTTTGGGAGGCCGAGACGGGCGGATCACGAGGTCAGGAGATCGAGACCATCCTGGCTAATACGGTGAAACCCCGTCTCTACTAAAAAATACAAAAAAAAAACTAGCCGGGCGCCGAGGCGGGCGCCTGTAGTCCCAGCTACTCGGGAGG
>NW_016882635.1:0-935 GCF_001698545.2 Rhinopithecus bieti | reverse complement strand
AATGTATTAAAATCTTCCACTTCCTCTTTATAAACTGAGCCCTGTCAAAGAGTGAACATTCTAAATCAGCTATTTTTTAAAAGAAACCCACATAATTTCCACATTTTTTCTCCTACTCCTGGTTTTCAGGGTTTTAAAAGACTTGTTGGGAATGCCATTTAGTGATTATAGTCAAAAGTTCATTTTCTCTTGCAGCTGGTTGGAGGGTGTCTTCATTTTAGCCACTCTGTTTTGTTTTAACCATGTAGCGATGCTTTGTCCTGGCTTTGGTCTTTCCGTTTCTAACCTGTGAGAACCGGCGCGGAAGTTTGTGTTGTCTTTAGAATCCCTGCTCCAGTCTGTGTTCCCCCCAGACAGTGTTAATCGCTCTGGGATTCTGAATAGCACTTAATTCTTATCTCTATTATAGCTTGCCTGGCGTTACACTACAATTATTTGTTTACGTGTCTGTCTACCCCACTAGACAGCACCCTTTGAGAGCAAGGTTTATGTCTTCTTTCCTCTTATATCTCTAGCATCTCACAGAGGCCTGAGCACCCAATAGATGTTTGCACTCAGTAAATGGAAACATCCGGTGAATGTTTGTTACATCACCAAAGGAACGAATAAGTGAATGAAACTCCATTGTTGTTTGCTATCGCCATCTGCTTTAATTCTGTCAGTTATTTTGAGTTACGTATTTGCAGTTCTGACTAAATCCAGATTTGGCATGTTTAAAATTATATTCAATTGTAAAATGTGAGGCTAGGATTTTGAAGATTAGAAAGAAGTAAGAATTTCTCCCACAGGAAACAATGTGAGTAATCAACAGTTCTCTGCACAGGAAGATAAAAGGCTGGTTGGAATAGCCTTTGTATTCACAGTCTTTGGCATTTTGGGAAAACCATTTTAATAGCATTATTTTTTTCTGCTCATGTTTTGCTATCAATAAAATG
>NW_016882633.1:0-519 GCF_001698545.2 Rhinopithecus bieti | reverse complement strand
TCAGAGTGCCTCTTCTCCTCCAAAGGATCGCAGCTCATTGTCAGCAACAGAACAAAGCTGGATGGAGAATGACTTTCACAAGTTGACAGAAGTAGGCTTCAGAAGATCGGTAATAACAAACTTCTCCGAGCTAAAGGAGGATGTTCAAACCCATTGCAAGGAAGCTAAAACCATGAAAAAAGATTCGACAAATGGCTAACTAGAATAAACAGTGTAGACAAGACCTTAAATGACCTGATGGAGCTGAAAACCATGGCATAAGAACTACATGACGCATGCACCAGTTTCAGTAGCCAATTCGATCAAGTGGAAGAAAGCAGATCAGTGACTGAAAATTGAATAAATGAAATGAAGCCAGAAGAGAAGTTGAGAGAAAAAAGAGTAAAAGAAACAAACAAAGCCTCCAAGAAATATGGGACTATGTGAAAAAACCAAACCTACATTTGATTGATGTACCTGAAAGTGAAGGGGAGAATGAAATCCAGCTGGACAATACTCTTCAGGATATTCCAGGAGAAC
>NW_016882632.1:0-932 GCF_001698545.2 Rhinopithecus bieti | reverse complement strand
AATTTTGGCATTTGTTGCCATTGCTTTTGGTGTTTTAGTCATGAAGTCTTTGCTCATGTTTATGTCCTGAATGGTATTGCCTAGGTTTTCTTCTAGGATCTTATGATTTTAGGTCTTACATTTAAGTCTTTAATCCATCTTGAGTTAATTTTGTATGGGTGTTAAAAGGGGTCCAGTTTCAGTTTTCTGCATATGGCTAGCCAGTTTTCCAACACCATTTACTAAATAGGAGATTCTTTCCCCATTGCTTGTTTTGTCAGGTGTGTCAAAGATCAGATGGTTGTAGATGTGTGGCATTATTTCTGAGGTTTCTGTTCTGTTCCATTGGTCTACATATGTGTTTTGGTACCAGTAACATATTTTGATTATTGTAGGCTTGTAGTATAGTTTGAAGTCAGGTAGTGTAATGCCTCCAGCTTTGTCCTTTTGCTTAGGGTTTTCTTGGCTGTACAGGTTCTTTTTTGGTTCCATATAAATTTAAAATGGATTTTCCAATTCTGTGAAGAAAGCCAATGGTAGCTTGATGGGGATGGCATTGAATCTATAAATTACTTTGGGCAGTATGGCCATTTTCATGATATTGCTTTTCCTGTCCATGAGCATGGAATATTTTCCATTTGTTTGTGTCCTCTCTTATTTTGTTGATCAGTGGTGTGTAGTTCTCCTTGAACAAGTCCTTCAAATCCCTACTAAGTTATATTCCTAGATATTTTATTCTCTTTGTAGCAATTGTGAATGGGAATTCACTCATGATTTGGCTCTCTGTTTGTCTGTTATTGGTTTATAGTAATGCTTGTGATTTTTTCACTTTGATTTTATATCCTGAAACTTTATTGAAGTCGCTTATCAGCTTAAGGAGATTTTGGATTGAGATGATGGCATTTTCTAAATATACAATCATGTCATCTGCAAACAAAGACAATTTGACTTGC
>NW_016882631.1:0-2238 GCF_001698545.2 Rhinopithecus bieti | reverse complement strand
ATATGATTTTTTTTTTTTTGTTTTAGACTAATATAGTAAGTTACATCAATTGATCTTCAAAAATGGAAGCAACCTTATTTTTATATTCCTGAGATAAACCCTATTTTGTCCTGGTATATTTTTCTTTTTATGTATTGCTGGATTTGATTTGCAATATTTTGTTGAGGATTTTTACATCTATGTTTATGATGGATGTTGGGATGTTGGTCTGTAGTGTTCTGGTTGGGTTTTTTGTTTGTTTGTTTTTTTGTTCTGGTATCAGAATAATAGTGATCTTGTAAAATAAGTTGGGAACTATCCCCAACCCTTCTGTTTTCTGGAAGGGATGTGTAGAACTGATGTCATTTCTTCTTTAAATGTTTGGTAGAATTTGCAAGTGAAAACATTGGAGCCTGGAGGGTTTTTTCCCCAAAAGGTTTTCAGTGAAGAATACAATTTCTTTACTAGTTATAAGGTTATTTAAGTTATCTATTTCATATTGGTGACTTTTGGTAGTTTGCAGTTTTCAAGAAGTTGGTCCCTTTCATCTAAGTTGTCGAATTTATGTGCATAGAGCTGCTCATAGTGTTCCCTCTTTCATTCCTGATACTGGTAATTTGTGTCTTCTCTTGTTTCGTTTGTCAGTCTTGCTAGAGGTTTGTTAATTTTATTCATCTTTCCAAAGAACCAGATTTTGGTTTCATCCTTTTCTCCTTATTTTCTGTTTTAGTATTCTTCATATCTGCTCTAATTTTATAGTTTTAAAATAGTTTCCTTTCTTCTTGCTTATGGCTTAATTTCTTTATTATCCATGGTGATTTTCTGTGTACGAACTCTGTTACTGAGACAGGAGTACTGAAGTCTTCAACGATAATTGTGGATTTGTCTGTTTCTAAGTTTTGTCATTTATTGCTTTGTGTTTTTTGAAGTTCTGTTGTTAGAGGAACATACACATTTAGGATTATTATATTTTCTTTATATTTATTTCTGACTTTTCTTCATATAACAATGGTTATATGATTGCAAACATCTTTCCTGTCAAACTGACATATTTCTATATCCATTTTGTTTGCAGTATGGTATTGCTCTTCTGTCATACCCATCCTGCTATTAATGGACATTTAGGTTATTTTCAAATATTGCTCTTTGAAATAACCCTGTAGTGAATATACATATATGTGCATTTTTTATAATTTTACTATTGTTTCTTTGGACCAAATGACTAGGAATAGCGTTATTAGATCAAAACATGCACATGAAAATTTTGTACATGTTGACAACTGTCCTGAAATGTCATGACCATTTATGCTTTTACCATTACTGAATGAAAATGCTTATTTTCCCATAATCTTATCAACACAAGAACTTATATTTTTTACCATCCGATAAGTGAAACATTTTAATGTGTTATTTTAGTTAGATGTACAGAAGCATTGGCATTTTAAGTAGTCAGGTTTATCAGTTCTTTCCCTTATAGCTTTAAGATTTGTTTCTTGCTTAGGAAAGTCATTAGCCCAGAATTATATAAATATTTCTCCAAATTTTTTTCTAGAATATTTATAGTTTCATTTCTACTTGTAAATCCTTAGTCTGTTTGGTGTCAGAATCTAAACACCTTTCTCCAATGATTATCCAGTTATTCTAACACCATTTATTTTCATTATACACTGGTTTGAAATGACACCTTTATCATATATACTTCAGTTTGTTTGTAGTCTTTCCAGTTCTCCCATTGATCTATTTGTCCACTCTAACATCAGTAGTATGCTGTTTTATTATTATGGCTTTGTAATATAGTTATTGCCTCTTTGCTCATCTTTTATAAAATATTCCTGGTTGTTCTTGCATATTAATTCTTCCAGGTGAGCTGTAGAATAATTTTGTCAAGTTTTCAAAATAGCCCGTTAGGATTAATTCAGGAAAATTCACAGACTTTATAATATCGAACTTACTAAGCCAGTTATGTTGTGTCTATTTACTTCCCAGGTATTTTACAATTTCAAGTTTGAAAAAATTGTCTTCATGTTGGTCCCACTAACTTAAAAATGTTTTTCTTGAGTATTGAGAATTTTTTAAATGTTATGAGTGTTATCCTTTTTCCAAGATTTATTGTGAGTTTATTGGGAAACAGTTGATTTCTTAATGTATTTTATGTTCATGTACTTTGCTGAAATTAGTCATGATTTGTTTAATTTACTCTTGGACTTGATATGCTTATAGTTTATTTAGAATTTTTGCATCTTTGCTCATAAATCAGAT
>NW_016882630.1:0-909 GCF_001698545.2 Rhinopithecus bieti | reverse complement strand
CAACCATAAAATCTAGAAATACTATTCTTTTTTTCTTTTCTTTTTTTGGAGAAGGAATCTCGCTCTGTCACCCAGGCAGGAGTGCAGTGGCGCAAACTCGGCTCACTGCAAGCTCCGCCTCCCGGGTTCACGCCATTCTCCTACCTCAGCCTCCCGAGTAGCTGGGACTACAGGCGCCCGCCACCACGCTCGGCTAATTTTTTGTATTTTAGTACAGACGGGGTTTCACCGTGTTAGGCAGGCTGGTCTCGATCTCCTGACCTCATGATCTGCCCGCCTCGGCCTCCCAAAGTGCTGGGATTACAGACTTGAGCCACTGCGCCTGGCCAAAACCTAGAAATATTATTCTAATCTTCCCCTGCCTTTCTGTGTAGGAGCTGGCCATAAAGAAATTCGTAGACCCACCTTATTTAACAGTAGGTAATAAGACCCCAGAGAGGTCCTAACCCATACCTACAAGGAAGGAATGATACATAGAGAGGCCAGAAAGAATCTGAACAGACAGGCCTCACCAGGTTTCACCCATCAGTCTATTACCATGAGAGCATTCACTTTTATCCAATCACATTTCTATTAGGCTAGCCGTTTTCGTCAAACCTAAGCCTAAAACAGTTTTCCCTGGGTCTTTAGATTTTCATTTCTGAAGGCTCCCATGTTACTAAAACTTTGATTAAATAAATTTATGTTTTCTCTTGTTAACCCATATTTCTTTGTAGGAGTGTCGGTCGTGACCCTTATGATGGATGAGAAAAGGTATTACATCTTTTGCCCCGCATTTGCAAAGCTCTGTAATTTCCTAAAACTTTTAAAATCATCTTCATAACTATTTTGAATTTAATAAAAGTTTCTGTAACCTGGTTATGTACTTATTTTGGTTTTATTTTGTTTTATTTTATTTTATTTTATTTT
>NW_016882629.1:0-938 GCF_001698545.2 Rhinopithecus bieti | reverse complement strand
GAGAGAGAGAGAGAGAGAGAGAGAGAGAGAGAGAGAAAAGAAGAGACAGCATTTCAGAAGGAGTCTCTGCCCAGCATCCAGCAGCAGTTGGTTAAGAGAAGCCCATGTATGAGAATCCGGATGCTGCAGCGCCCCTAGAGTCACCTCCATTGAAACACATTTTTTTTTCCGCAGTCGGAGTGGCCGATTGCTGCAGGTATGACATCTGGCCAGTACCAAGCTTTCTTAACTCTGCAGAGACCACCCCAACGCGGGAATGGGCAGACATAAGGGCACGGGGAGTCCTGTACGAGTCACCTGATCCCCAGCACCAGGTCAAGGCTGCAGAAGTCCCAGGCGCGCTCCTGCCCGTCACACCCACACACAAAGCTTGCTTCTCAACTACGCCAGGACAGCGCAGCTTCCCCTGAGCGAGGCCCTAAACGTGGATTCACAGCTGCACAGCATCCGCTGACCCCACTCCAGAATGATGGCTGGGCAAGTCTCTGTTGTAACCCACGCCAATTTAAGGGATGCCGAGAATGAGCTCTCAGTCACGTATTCATTCATTTTAAAATGTTTACAGAGGAAATTCTCTGTGCCAGGCTCTGTGTCAGACATATGTTTGTGAACAAATCAGATAAGGTCCCCGCACTCATGGTGTCTAAGGTCTACTGTGAGACACGGCAATGAAACAAGTAAAAAATACGTGTGTGGGGTGTACAGAGGGAGTGTGTGTGGAGAGTGTGTGCAGAGAGTGTGTGTGGAGTGTGTGTGTGGAGAGAGTGTGTGGAGTGAGTGTATGAATGGAGACAGTGTATGTGGAGTGAGTGTGTGGAGTGAGTGTGTTTGTGTGGAGTGTGTGCAGAGTGTGTGTGAGGAGTGTGTGTGGAGTGAGTGTGTGTGGAGTGAGTGTGGCATGTGTGTGGAGTGAGTGTGTGTGGAGTGAGTGTGGCATG
>NW_016882628.1:0-1415 GCF_001698545.2 Rhinopithecus bieti | reverse complement strand
CCTCCCAAAGTGCTGGGATTACAAGCTTGAGCCACCGCGCCCGGCCTTGAGATGGAGTTTTACTCTTGTTACCCAGTCTGGAGTGCAGTGGTGCAATCTCGGCTCGCTGCAACCTCTGCCTCCTGGATTCAAGTGATTCTCCTGTCTCAGCCTCCCAAGTAGCTGGGATTACAGGTGTGTGCTGCCACGCCCAGCTAATTTTTTATTTTTTATTTTTTTATTTTATTTTATTTTTTTTTAGCAGAGACAAGGTTTCACCATGTTGGTCAGGCTGGTCTCGAATGCCTGACCTCAAGTGATCCACCCACCTCAGCCTCCCGAAGTGCTGGAATTACAGGCATGAGCCACCATGCCCAGCCAATGCTTTAACTTTTGTATGGTGAATTCCTTTCAGATCTGACTCCATCTTATGTAATCATCTAGCACAGCTGTTCTGCAGTCTTTAAGGAGTAGTTGTAAATGTGTGTGTAATCATCTCTCTGTAGCTTAAAGGGTAGGGAGGAGTCTTTTCAGTTCGCCTTTCTGCTTCTGTTCAGATTGTTGGAATCTGGTCACTCTTGCTTATCCCATACAAACTGAGCTGGAGCTAGGCGAGGTTGGAGTGCATTACCCATTCTTGGGGCATCTGGAATTTTACTTAAGCCACAATTGTCATGAGAGGTTTGAGCTCTTTTCTATAAATGGGGAATAGGGTAATGATAGAATATTTCTTTCTGAAGGCTCTATTGGCTTTCTTGATGAGAAAGGACCTGGGAAAGAACTAAACAGGACTATTCCTTTAGAAGGTTTATGTTATTGGTGCTTGTCCAGTTTCATAGAAGTAAAATAATAGGTTTAAATAGTTCACATACCTCTTACAGAAGAGTTTCAGGATTACCTGCATTTTCCTTGAATTAAACTCATGGTGTGATTACAGTGAAGGGCCCACTGCGCTGTGACTTCCTACCTAGTTAGTGTTTTGTCTAATATCTATTATATGTGTTGGAGACTGAGTTTTAGCTCGTAGATTTTCTTAGCTAGAAGATGAATGGTGCTAAAATAAGACAGAAACACAGCTTCTCAGCTTTTCTGAGCACTCCTTGAGATAAGGCACATTCCCCTCTTTGAGGAGAGGGGCCTGGATTGATATTTATAAAATGCTTACCACAGTGTCTGCTATGTGGTGGCTATAGCTGTATTTGTTTATTAAAATAAATTAAAATAAACAATGAGTTGCCAAGAGCTGTGATATTGAGCCTAAGGCTATTTACCTGACCTTTTCTGGGGATGTTATGAACTTCTTATTTAACCACATAAGTAGCACGAGAGGAGATCTGCTTTGAGGGCCAACAGACTTCCCTACTGCTGCCTGGAGGAAAGAAGCAATCGTCTTCTTTTATTTGGGGCACAAGCAAACCAGGGACCGTCTCATTTAC
>NW_016882627.1:0-519 GCF_001698545.2 Rhinopithecus bieti | reverse complement strand
GCCCGAAACGCCGCCGCGGAGCCGAGGCGGAGCCGCTCTCCTCGTCCCCAGCGGTCCCGCCCAACGCCAGACTCTGTGAGTGTTCGCGGCCGCTGCGCCCGGGTGGGCTCCGGAAGGCGGGGCGGCTCCCGGGGACGGTGGGAGGGGTCCCGGGCCCGAGCCCGGAGCCCGGAGCCCTCAGCCCTCAGCCCTCAGCCCTCTTTTCCGGGTGGAAGCCTGCGGGCGCCTGCAATTTGATTGTGCGTCCTTGCGGGTCCGTCGTGGGGAGGGGATCCCCGGAAACATGCTGGCCCGGGCACCGACCCCTCGCGACTGCCCAGGAACTTTGCGTGCGTCCTCCTGGGACCAGGCCAGGGCACTGCCAGAGTTCATTCTCAGAGAAGAAACTTAGAATGGCGAGAACAGAATTTGCTCAAGTCCATTTAATGGGAGGAAAGAGGAAAACTCCTGGCATGAGAAAATTTGCTTTTGCAGTGACCAACTTTTCTTTCCCTTCAAGTCCGCCTCCCTCGGTCCCCG
>NW_016882626.1:0-318 GCF_001698545.2 Rhinopithecus bieti | reverse complement strand
TCTAAACAGTCTTCATGACAGGTTCCAGAATCTTTAAAGCAGATGTTGCAAAGTGGGGTCTACAGAAAAATTTGTTTTACCTGTACCGTGTTAAAAAAAAAATAAAAAATAAAAAAATAAAAACCCCAGCATTTGAAAATCAGTAGATTACACATAAAAATTGAATTTGTCATCTTTCTATAAAAAGGTAGACAATTGAGCCTGCATCTCTGTGACCCCAGTCCATCAATCTCCAACCCGAGTGTGCACATGTGCCTTTCTACCTGAAATGTTCCTCTCCTCTATTACTTGCTTGGCTCCCAAAAGCATATGAGTTGA
>NW_016882625.1:0-844 GCF_001698545.2 Rhinopithecus bieti | reverse complement strand
TTATTTTCCTTCACATATGAAGGTTAGTTTGACTGGATATGAAATTCTTTTCTTTAAGAATGTTGAATCTTGGCCCCACTCTCTTCTGGCTTGTAGTTTCTGCCAAGAGATCCACTGTTAATCTGATGGGCTTCCCTTTGTGGGTAACCCTACCTTTCTCTCTGGCTGCCCTTAATATTTTTTTCCTTCATTTCAACCTTGGTGAATCTGACAATTATGTGTCTTGGGGTTGCTCTTCTCGAGGAGTATCTCTGTGGTATTCTCTGTATTTCCTGAATTTGAATGTCAGCCTGCCTTGCTAGGCTAGGGAAGTTCTCCTGGATAATATCCTGAAGAGTGTTTTCCAACTTGGTTCCATTCTGCCCATCACTTTCAGGTACACCAGTGAAATGTAGATTTGGTCTTTTCACATCGTCCCATATTTCTTGGAGGCTTTGTTTGTTTCTTTTACTCTTTTTTTTCTCTAAACTTCTCTTTCCGTTTTATTTCATTGATCTGATCTTCAATCACTGATACCCTTTCTTCCACTTGATTGCATTGGCTACGGAAGCTTGTGCATGCATCGCGTAGTTCTTATGCCATGGTTTTAGCTCCATCAGGTCATTTAGGGTCTTTTCTACACTGTTTATTCTAGTTAGCCAGTTGTCTAATCTTTTTTCAAGGTATTTAGCTTCCTTGCAATGGGTTCGAACATCCTCGTTTAACTCGGAGAAGTTTGTTATTACCGACCTTCTGAAGCCTACTTCTGTCAGCTTGTCAAATCATTCTCCGTCCAGCTTTGTTCCGTTGCTGGCGAGGAGCTGCGAACCTTTGGAGGAGAAGAGGCACTCTGGTTTTTCGAATT
>NW_016882624.1:0-468 GCF_001698545.2 Rhinopithecus bieti | reverse complement strand
GGGCAGGGCCCGCACAGCCCGGGCACGGGGCGGCGGTCGCGGGGCTGGCGGGGCCCGGGACAGTGGGCGGGCGGGGCGCCGGCTGCAGGCGACGGCAGTCCCTTTCCCCGCGCCAGGGCCGGGGAGCTGAAGCCGTGTGCGGGCATCCCGGGCACCGGGTTGAGTCCCTTGTGTGGGGACACCAGTGCGGGCTGGGCACCTCGGGAGTGCCCTGTCGGGGAGCGCTGGGCCCGGGCAGGGGAGGAGGCCGGGCTGCTCTGGGTGTGGCTGCAGCCCTTCCCTCCCCATGGGGCTCCCGAGGGGACGTGGGCCACCCAGAGCCATGAGCCCTCTCTGCAGGTGGCTGTGGGTGCCTCTCGGGTCTCCTCCTGGCTGCCCGCCCCAGGCCAGAGTCAAGTTGTCCCCACGTAGGTGTGGCCTGGCCTGGTTGCCACATGCCTGCCCCACAGCCACTGGTGACCCGGGCCT
>NW_016882623.1:0-316 GCF_001698545.2 Rhinopithecus bieti | reverse complement strand
CTTTCTTCTCTCCTTCCTTCCTTCCTTCCTTCCTTCCTTCCTTCCTTCCTTCCTTCCTTCCTTCCTTCCTTTCTTTCTTTCTTTCTTTCTTTCTTTCTTTCTTTCTTTCTTTCTTTCTTTCTTTCTTTCTTTCTTTCTTTCTTTCTTTCTTTCTTTCTTTCTCTCCTTCTCTCCTTCTTCCTTCCCTTCCTTCTCTCCCTCCCTTCCTTCCTTCCTTCCTTCCTTCCTTCCTTCCTTCCTTCCTCCCTCCCTCCCTTCCTTCCTCCCTTCCTCCCTTCTTTCCTTTCCTTTCCTTTCCTTTCCTTTCCTTTCCTTT
>NW_016882622.1:0-1543 GCF_001698545.2 Rhinopithecus bieti | reverse complement strand
ATTAGATCCCATTTGTCAGTTTTGGCTTTTGTTGCAATTGCTTTTGTTGTTTTAGTCATGAAGTCTTTGCCCATGCCTATGTCCTGACTGGTATTGCCTAGGTTTTCTTTAGGGTTTTAATGGTTTTAGATTTTACATTTAAGTATTTGATCCATCTTGAATTAATTTTAAATAAGGTGTAAAGAAGAGGTCCAGTTTCGGTTTTCTGCATATGGCTAGCCAGTTTTCCCAGCACCATTTATTAAATAGGGAATCCTTTCCCCATTGCTTGTTTTGTCAGGTTTGTCAAAGATCAGATGTACACTTTTAAGATAACAGTGTTTAATAAAATTCATGAAAATCATGAATCCTTAGATTTAGGAATATCTCTACCTTCTGAGTAAAATCTAGACTAGAGAAATGTAGTGAATGCAGTACACAGAAGACAATGAGGAAGAGCAAAACAGAAGAAGGATGGCTGACTCTAAATAAATACCATATTTTCAGTGAAAACAAAATCCAGAGGACAACAGCATACTATTATGAAAAGATTTTACAAATTGTTAATATAAAATGAAATATCTAGTTAAATCATTTTTTTTCTTTTCTTGATATTTATTTTCTTAAGTTCCAGGATACATGTGCAGGATGTGCAGGTTTGTTACATAGGTAAACGTGTGCCATAGTGGTTTGCTGCACCTATCAACCCATCACCTAGGTATTAAGCCCAGCACGCATTAGTTATTTTCCTAAGGTTCTCCCTCCTCCCACATTCCCCCCACCGTCAGACCCCAGTGTGTGTTGTTCCCCTCCCTGTGTCCATGAGTTCTCATTGTTCAATATCTACTTATAAGTGAGAATATGCAGTGTTTGGTTTTCTCTTCCTGCATTAGTTTGCTGAGGGTAATGGCTTCCAACTCCATCCATGTCTCTGCAAAGGGCGTGATCTCATTCCTTTTATGGCTGTACATTATTCCATGGTCTTGATAGTAGAATGATTTATATTCCTTTGGTTATATACCCAGTAATGGGATTGCTGAGTCAAATGTTATTTCTGGTTCTACATCGTTGAGGAATTGCCACACTGTCTTCCACAATGGCTGAACTAATTTACATTCCCACCCATAGTGTAAAAGTGTTCCTATTTCTCTGCAACCTCACCAGTATCTGTTATTTCTTGACTTTATAATAATCACCATTCTGACTGGTGTGAGATAGTATCTCATTGTGATTTGCATTTCTCTAATGATCTTTTATGACATTGAACTTTTTTTCACATGTTTATTGGCTGCATGAATGTCTTCTTTTGAGAAGTGTCTGTTGATATCCTTTGTCCACTTTTAATGGATTTTTTTTTCTTGTAAATTTGTTCAAGTTCTTTGTAGATTCTGACTATTAGACCTTTGTCAGATGGATAGATTGCAAAATTTTGTCCCACTCTGTAGGTTGCCTGTTTGCTCTGATGATAGTTTATTTTGCTATGCATAAGCTATTTGGTTTAATTAGATCAATTTTAGCTTTTGCTGCAATTGCTTTTGGTGATTTTGTCATGAAATATTTGCCC
>NW_016882621.1:0-318 GCF_001698545.2 Rhinopithecus bieti | reverse complement strand
TAATCTTTCTGAGAAAGTGCTTTGTGATGTGTGAATTCACCTCAGAGATTTACACTGTTCTTTTCATTCAGCAGTTTGTTAACAACATTTTCTTGGAGTCTGCAATGGGATATTTCGGAGCGCATTGAAGCTTATGGTGAGAAAGGAAATATCCTCATTAAAAAAACTTGAAACAAACTTTTTGAGAAAACAGCTGTGATGTGTTAATTTATCTCTCAGAGATACACGATTCTTTTCATGGAGTAATTTGGTAGCACTATTTTTGTGGAAACTGAGAAGACATAGTTTGGATCACATTGAAACCTATGTTGACTAATT
>NW_016882620.1:0-935 GCF_001698545.2 Rhinopithecus bieti | reverse complement strand
CTTGCAAGCATTCAGAAACAGTGGCATGAACATACATGCACCTCATCAGGTACTCACACATATGGGCATGTGCAGGCGTAAGTTGGAATGGCTGCCCACTTATCAAGCACAAACACACACCCCACAAAGCCTGGGACATGCATAAACTCATCTATCAACAGGGACATGCTGAAACGTACATGCACACAGAAACCGTAAGCATGCACCCAGAGTGACACACACACAGACAGATGTATAAATAAGGAAAATATGGCAGAAGCATTTAGGAGAAACCACTGGACAAAATGACACAAGCATGCAAAGATGCAGGTGTACACAGGGCTGTGGAGGGGAATGTTGACTTGCAGGGAAGAAGAAAGAGAAAGACAGAAAGACAAGATCATAGACAAGGGGAGAGAGACAGGTGGGCAAAGTCCTGTGTAGGACTCCAGGCCCATCTAGAATACTGTGAGAGTCTAATGCTTGTCTGTCCTCTTGCAAGAATTTAAAGTGATGAATATGGTAGATTTTATATTATGTGGGGTTTTTTTTTAACCACCATAGAAATATATAAATATAATGAAATTTCAGCCCATCTCCAAAAGAAAAGGAACAATATCACATATGACCAAAATCTGCATACAATATCAGGAGCTCACAGACTCCCTGAGATCCATTGATTAAAGTTTTCTTTTATTATTTTATTTTATTTATTTATTTTTTATTATACCTTCAGTTCTAGGGTACAGGTGCACAATGTGCAGGTTTGTTACTTATGTATACATCTGTTGTGTTGGTGTGCTGCACCCATTAACTCATCATTCACGTTAGGTATTTCTCCTAATGCTATCCCTCCCCATCCCCACCCCATGACAGGCCCCAGTGTGTGATGTTTCTCGCCCTGTGTCCAAGTGTTCTCATTGTTCAGTTCCCACCTATGACTGAGAACATGCAAT
>NW_016882619.1:0-935 GCF_001698545.2 Rhinopithecus bieti | reverse complement strand
TATTTATAATTAAAATATCTTTGTGATTAGTGGAATTCTTTATCATTGTATAATGTATTTATTGCTTTGTAAGAATTTTGCTTTAAAGTTTTTTATATTTGCTATTAGTGTAGCCATTTCAGCTCTCATTGGCTTCTGTTTGTATGGAATATATTTTTTCATTTTTTTACATTTAATCAATTTATGGTTTGGGTTCTTAAGTGTGTCTCTTACTGACCTCGGATAGTTGATTAATTCTTTTATCCTTTATGCAACTATGTGCCTTCTAATTGAAGAGTTCATTTCATTTACATTTTTTAAAATTATTAAAAAATTGATATCCAAGTTTACTATCATTTACCTGTATATCTTATGTCATTTTGTTTCTCATTTTCTTCATTACATTTTTTTTATGTTTTATTTGTTTGTGTATGCATGCACCTGTTAGATTTCTTTCTTAACTTTTATTCTGCATATTTTTTGCGTAATTTTCCAGGGGTTTTCTTTGAATATTACTAGGTATATCTTAAACAGCTAACAATGTAGTTTTAATTACTACAAACTTAGCTTTAATAGTATACAAAATCCATGTTCCTATATAGCTCTGCTTCTCTACTGTTCTTGTCACAACTTACATATTTATATATTGTGTAGCCATCAAGATAAAGCAATCCCATTATTAATTTTGCACAGGAATTTGTTTCTGGTAAGGGCTCTATGCTTTGCTTGCAGATGATCACTTTATTATCCCATGAACTTTATTTTGTGCACTTGTGGAGATGGGAGGAAAGAGAGGGAGAGAGAGAGAGAGAGAGAGGGAGAGAGAGGGAGAAACTGCTCTCTGGTGTCTCTTCTCACAAACCCATTTATCCTATAAGATCAGGGTTCTGCTTTCATGACCTCATTTAATTTTGATCACCTCTTTAGTTACCCTACATTCAAAAATAGGCAGAATG
>NW_016882618.1:0-518 GCF_001698545.2 Rhinopithecus bieti | reverse complement strand
GAACTTAAAGTATAATTTAAAAAAAAAATAATCAATAAACATAAATATCAAAAAAAAGAAAATTGCTAAAAGAGTACATCTTAAATGTTCTCACCACAAAAAAAAAAAATGAGTATGTGAGGTAATGGATATGTTAATTGGCTTGGTTTAATCATTTTACAGTATATCACAACATCATGTTACATACTGTAAATATATAAATTTTTATTTTCCAATTATACCTTAATAATGTTGAAAATGAGAAAACAATGAAGCAGAACCGTGTGTACATTTTTTTTGGCTTCCCCAGACTTTAGAATCTAATTTTTTATAAAGTGGCACTTGGTATTTCACTTATTCCTTATAGCAACAAACATATTTATTAAAATGTATTGTAGTTAGGAAGGATAATATTTAAAGAGTATGCAGTAAAACCTTCAGGCACCTCTCTACTCTCTAATCCTAGGGCTGTGATGCTATCTTACTGACGCAAATAGTATAAATGTCTAGAATTTATTTTTTCTTTTAATAAGAAAGAC
>NW_016882617.1:0-484 GCF_001698545.2 Rhinopithecus bieti | reverse complement strand
TTTTCCTAGAGTTTAACAGGCTCTTTTCTTTATATAATTCTCCATGCACTCGGAGGGTTAAACAGGCATACGGAGAGTCAGTGTAAGTGTTTACAGTCTTACTTTACTGAGTTCTAAGGCCCGAATTAAAGCAATGAGCTCAGCTTAACGACAGTGTCCAGGGTTACCACCGCATGTTCTGCACATCTCTCTCCTTGTGGGTTGATGAAGCTGTTCCCATCCCCATATAGCTCCTAGTCTACTGATGCCCAAGGCTGGTCCCGGAGGTCAGGTCTGCTAGAGTAAACTTGAGTCCAACACCTCTACACAGTCATGCTCGACAGGGCTCTAGCTTCCGGGAGCAAGGTGGCGGGTTCAGGGTATTTCCAGTTTAGTAGATCAATGGTCGAAAAGGGCTGATGGATGAAAGTCTGTTGCCCCACCGGATGTGGGCCTGGTCATTGTAATAGACAGGTCCTGCCATCTCCCTGAGAGGGAGCTCCTA
>NW_016882616.1:0-465 GCF_001698545.2 Rhinopithecus bieti | reverse complement strand
AATGCATTACTTGTAAATCTCACCACATTTTGGGGAAACCAACACCCCTCAGGCAGTCTTCCAAGGCCCACGCTTCTCCTTGCAGCACTCCAGATACATTTCATAGATTTACTTCCAGCTTTGGCTTTTCCTGCTCTTTGGCTATAGTCTGCAGGTTTCATGGATGGATTAGAGATTCTAATGGCACAACATTGGTGAAGAAATTGATAACTGAAATTATACCTCACTTTGGCATCCCTTTATGGATCGAGTCAGACAAAGAAACTCATTTTACATCAGAGATAAACCTCTTGCTTGCAAAATCTCTGGAGTACTCATTAAAATTTCATGCCCCATACCATCTCCAATCCTCAGGGCAAGTGGAACATAAAAGCTAGACATTAAATCGACTTGGGAAAATCTGTCAAGAAACAGAAGTATTATTCCTGGCCCTTATAAAATTCTGAATACGGCCAGGCACGGTGG
>NW_016882615.1:0-548 GCF_001698545.2 Rhinopithecus bieti | reverse complement strand
TATATATATATACTATTCAGCCTTAAAAAACAAAGGAGATCCTGTCATTTGTGACAATATGGATACACCTGGAGGATGTTAAGTGAAATAACTCAGGCATTGAAAGAAATATCACATGATCTGACTTACATGTGGAATCCAAAAAAACTTTAACTCATAGAAGCAGAGAATAGAATGGTGGCTATCTGGGGCTGGGGTTAGGAACCTTGGGATTGGGAGAGATTGGGCAAAGGGTACAAAATTTCAGTTAAACAGGAAGAATAAGTACAAGAGATCTATTTTATATCCTGGTGACCATAGTTAACAACAACATATTACGTATTTGAAAATTGATAAAGAGTAGATTTTAAGTGTTCTCACCACAAAAAATAAACATATGAAGTGATGTATATGTTAATTAGCTTGATGTAGCCATTCCACAGTATATGCATATTTCATAACATCATGTTGTATACCATAAATATATAAAATTTTAATTTTCAACTGAAGTATGTTTAAAACAAAACAGGATAAGTATTTATTTAAATGTATACTTTTCTAAAATATAA
>NW_016882614.1:0-470 GCF_001698545.2 Rhinopithecus bieti | reverse complement strand
ACTGTTGGAGAGCCAGGTAGAGAGAGAGGAAGTTGTGCTGAGCTGTGGAAGTCGGCTCCTCTGGCTGAGGGAGAAGATAGATACCTTCATTCAGTTCATGTTCAAATCCCAAGGGAAATGCTTGTGAACTGTTGCTTGAATTGAAGAGAAGCAGAGAATCTATTTTACTGATTTCTTTTGAGCATAGGGAGAATGGTGGAAGGCAAGACCAAGGATTAATCTCAGGGAACTGAAGGATTAAAAAAGTTAGGACAAAGGGAAGGGATTTTTTCCATTACAAAGATCAAGAGAAAAAAGTTAAACTGAAACTGAAAAAAGGTAAAACTGTTCAGAGTTAACATTAGGCCTTGGTTGGACGTGGTGGCTCACGCCTGTAATCCCAGTACTTAGGGAGGCCGAGGCAGGAGGATTAATTGAGCCCAAGAGTTTGAAACTAGCCTGGCCAACATGGCGAAACCTCGATTCTTGAA
>NW_016882613.1:0-2148 GCF_001698545.2 Rhinopithecus bieti | reverse complement strand
ACATTTAGCAAAATGACTTTTATAATCATTTTAAATCATTTTGATAATTCAAATTCTATTTTAGAATCTAATTTGATGTTCATCTAATTTGATGAACAATTGACGACAATTCTATTCCCAAGTCTAAACCTGTCCCTCAATTTTGAATTTTGCTACGTTTTCTTCATTTTGAGAAACAACTTCCACAAACCTTCTTGAGGTTGTGGCGTCTGTAAACATGAAAGACCTCATTAAAATTCAATTGTAACTTTTGCCAGTTTGCATTTTCCTTAACTTTTATGCAGTTTGAATCATACTGTGCATACATATATAAAAAATCCATATTATGAGAAAACACACATTTGTTGTGGAGATTACTTTTGCAAAAGGCAGTTTCTAGCAGCTGCAGGCACTCACCCTTTTGTATCATTCACACAGTAATTTTGCTCTCATCAGAAATACAAAGCTTGACTAGAAAAAAATTAGTCTGGTTATTCTATAAGCCTATCAGAAATTATGCATGTAAAGGAATGTTTCCCTTAAAAGGAGGTGCTAGCTGTAAAGTTAATTATTTTACAATTTTAAAAGGATTTTCTTAAAAGACAATTATATACCTAATAAAAGTCAATCCATATTATTGTTTCATCCAATATATTTTAACCGAGTTCTTACTAGGTGCCTCATACTATGCTAAACACTGGGGTGTCATAGAACGTAGATCACAATCAGTTCTTGCTTTCACAGGATTTAGTTCAGAGAATAGTAGGGATAATCAGATGGATAAATAATAAAGAAGCCAACCTGACAAGTGATTCAATGTAAGAAACTCTGGAAGCCAGTGAAAGAAACACAGAGGAGAAAATACCAACGCTAATTTGGGGAATCGGGTAAGGCTTCCTATAGAAAGGGGCCGCTGATCTGAGATCAGAAGCATGAGATGTTAGAAGTCAAATAATATTATATACAGAAAGTGAAAATGTTTCAGCCAAAGAAGGTAGCATATTAAATGTATTGGAAGTGTAGAGAACCAAAATGTGTTTGGGGAAATGCAAATGTCACTCTGTAAAAGAGGTATGAATACTGTGATTGAAAATGATGGGGAATCAAGCTGAAAATGTCAAGGCCCAAATCATGAATGATTCTTTATAGTACATGAAGGAGTTTAGGCTTTTATATAGGCGATGAGGATCACTGTGTGATTTTCAGGAGGGAAGTGATTTGTTCTGAACTATATCATAATTCAAAATGATGACAGGTGAATAGGAAAATGCATTAAGAGTGGAGATAATGGAACAGAGGCAAGAGGCATTAAATTGAAATAATTGATTTTAAAATTCCTACTGGGTGTGGAAAGTAGGAAAGAGGGAGTATCTATAATGACATCCGGGTTATTCACTTGGATTACCAGATACATAGTCTTGTCTTTCACCAATATTTAACACAGGAAGAGAGCCAATTTCATGTGAAAGAGATTATGGCTTGAGCTTAGCCATTTTAAGATATTTATGGGATATCCAAATGGAGATGTGCCTTAAGTTTTCAGGAGTCTTGAGGTTAGTATAGGAGCTGTACTGTGCACGGATGTTTGAAGTAGGTCACAATGCGTTTGTTAATCAAAGTCATAGGAAGTGTGGTATTATTTTGGAATATGTAGAATCCAAGTTACGAGGATAAGAACTGAATCCTAAAACAATTACAAAATTTAAAGTATATTCAGTGGAAAGCAGGAGTTCATTTTAAAAGAAATGAAGATTTTAAAAGGTCTCATTTATTTATTGCCTTGGTCTCATTCATTTGCCTTCTTTACTTCCCATAGACAGCCAATATCATGATTTGTCCACATATCCTTTCATTGCACTGTATTTTCTAGTTTTCCAATTTACAAAATTGTTTCAAATTTATTGTTCTGAAACTTTCCTTTTGCACATGGTGGTTTCACTATTTATTTTGTTAACACATGCAGACATAGTTTATTTACTTTTATTGTACAAATACATGACTATTTAACTAACCACTCTTTATCATGGTTTCCAGTTTTCACTCCCAAGAATTAAGACTAAATGTCTTTGTGCCATTTCTTTTGTATATATGCAAGGCTTTGGTTTCTGGGGAACACAATTAGAAATAGATTTCTTGAGTCATGAGGTATATGTATTTTAAATGTTACTT
>NW_016882612.1:0-316 GCF_001698545.2 Rhinopithecus bieti | reverse complement strand
TTCATCATTGCTAGAAACCCATGGTTTAGGGGTTCTTTTCTTTTCTTCCTTTTTTTAATACCAATTTTAAACCCTGATTTTTTATGGAAATAAACTGTGTGGCTATCCATTCAGATAAATACCAACACCATTTACTAATGAGGGCCTGTGGACAGGATTGCACCATGCATTGGGAAGAGCCCATATATATTCTTAATTCCACTAATATTTACTTTTATTTTTTTTTACCAACCAGCTACAAGATGAATTTTCATTCCACTAAAGTCAAAGTTCCTGGAGAATCTCATTGTTTTCATTTTAAAAGTGGATATAATGT
>NW_016882611.1:0-460 GCF_001698545.2 Rhinopithecus bieti | reverse complement strand
TTTGTGTGTTGTGTATGTGTGTTTGTGTGTGTTGTATGTGTTTTTTGTGTGTTGTTTGTATTGTGTATTTGTGTGTTGTGTGTGTGTTGTGTGTGTGTGTGTTGTCTGTGTGTGTGTGTTGTATGTGTTTTTTGTGTGTTGTGTTTGTGTGTTGTGTGTTTGTGTGTGTTTTTTGTGTGTTGTGTTTGTGTGTGTGTTTTGTATGTGTGTTTGTGTGTGTTGTATGTGTTTTTGTGTGTTGTTTGTATTGTGTATTTGTGTGTTGTGTGTGTGTTGTATGTGTGTGTTGTTTTTGTGTGTTTGTGTTGTGTGTTGTATGTGTGTTTTTTGTGTGTTGTGTTTGTGTGTGTTGTCTGTGTGTGTGTGTTGTATGTGTTTTTTGTGTGTTGTGTTTGTGTGTTGTGTGTTTGTGTGTGTTTTTTTGTGTGTTGTGTTTGTGTGTGTGTTTTGTATGTGTGTT
>NW_016882608.1:0-912 GCF_001698545.2 Rhinopithecus bieti | reverse complement strand
GTATGGTCATTTTCACGATATTGATTCTTTCTATCCATGAGCATGGGATATTCTTCTATTCGTTTGTGTCCTCTTTTATTTTGTTGAGCAGTGGTTTGTAGTTCTCTTTGAAGAGGTCCTTTACATCGCTTATAAGTTGGCTTCCTAGGTATTTTATTCTCTTTGAAGCAATTGTGAATGGGTGTTCACTCATGATTTGGCTCTCTGTCCCTTATTGGTGTATAGGAATGCTTGTGATTTTGCATATTGATTTTGTATCCTAAGACTTTGTTGAAGTTGCTTATCAGCTTAAGATTTTGGGTTGAGGTGATGGGGTTTTCTAAATATTCAGTCATATCGTCTGCAAACAAGGACAATTTGACTTCCTCTTTTCCTAATTGAATACCCTTTATTTCTTTCTTTTGCTTGATTGTCCTGGCCAGAACTTCCAACACTATGTTGAACAGGAGTGGTGAGAGAGGGCATTCCTGTCTTGTGCCAGTTTTCAAAGGGAATGCTTCCAGTTTTGCCCACTCAGTGTGATATTGGCTGAGGGTTTGTCATAAATAGCTCTTATTATTTTGAGATATGTCCTGTCAATATCTAGTTTATTAAGAGTTTTAGCATGAAGGGCTGTTGAGTTTTGTCAAAGGCCTTTTCTGCATCTATTGAGTTAATCATGTGGTCTTTGTCTTTGGTTCTGTTTATGTGATGAATTACCTTTATTGATTTGCATATGTTAAACCAGCCTTGTATCCCAGGGATGAAGCTGACTTGATCGTTGTGGATAAGCTTTTGATGTGATGCTGGATTCGGTTTGCCAGTATTTTATTGAGGATTTTTACATCAATATTCATCAGGGATATTGGCCTAAAATTCTGGGTTTTTTTTTTGTTGTGTCTCTGCCAGGCTTTGGTATGAGGATGATGCTGG
>NW_016882607.1:0-912 GCF_001698545.2 Rhinopithecus bieti | reverse complement strand
CACTAGAGCTCTGCTAAGGGACAGACTGCCTCCTCAAGTGGTTCCTGATCCCTGTGCCTCCTGATAGGGAGACACCTCCCAGCAGGGGTTGACAGACACTGCATACAGGAGAGCTCCAGCTGGCATTTGGCAGGTGCCCCTCTGGGACAAAGCTTCCAGAGGAAGAAGCAGGCAACAATCTTTGCTGTTCTGTGGCATCCGCTGGTGATATCCAGGCCAACAAGGTCTGGAGTGGACCCCAGCAAACTCCAGCAAACCTGCAGAAGAGGGGCCTGACTGTTAGAAGGAAAACTAACAAACAGAAAGCAATAGCATCAACATCAACAATAAGGATGAAAATTCCATCTGAAGGTCACCAACAGCAAAGACCAAAGGTAGATAAATCCAGGAAGATGAGGAAACACCGGTGCAAAAGGCTGAAAATTCCAAAACCAGAATGCCTCTTCTACTCCAAAGGATCACAACTCCTCTCCAGCAAGGGAACAAAACTGGGTGGAGAATGAGTTTGATGGATTGACAGAAGTAGGCTTCAGAAGGTGGGTAATAACAAACTCCTTCAAGTTAAAGGAGCACGTTCTAACCCAATGCAAGGAAGCTAAGAACCTTGATAAAGGGTTAGAGGAATTGCTAACCAGAATAACCAGTTTAGAGAAGAACATAAATGACCTGATGGAGCTGGAAAACACAGCATAGGAACTTTGTGAAGCACACACAAATATCAATAGCCAAATTGATCAAGTGGAAGAAAGGATATCAGAGATCAAAGATCAACTTAATGAAATAAAGTGTAAAGACAAGATTAGAGAAAAAAGAATGAAAATGAACGAACAAAGCCTGCAAGAAATATGGGATTATGTTAAAAGACCAAACCTATGTTTTATTGGTGTACCTGAAAGTGACAGGGAAAATGGA
>NW_016882606.1:0-621 GCF_001698545.2 Rhinopithecus bieti | reverse complement strand
CCGAGGTTTAGAAAGGATAAAGATAGGTAATTGAATTTTATTTATTTTTTTCTTTTGTGGGAACATAGTAGGTTTATATATTTATGGGTTTCATGAGATATGTTGATACAGACAGACAATGCATGTCTATTACTGAATTTTAATTCAAAATAGCATTTCCCTAATATTCTCTAATATTTTATTGTTGGCTTATTTTCAAAGACTTATTAAGATCTCAACTTACACCCTCATCTTTTGTTTAAGTTGATGACTGTATTGCTAAAATGATACTTCCTGGGACTCGTTAATTTTAAAGGAAACAAGTTTAATTGGACCACAGTTCTGCAGCATGGCTGGGGAGGCCAGAGGAAACTTACAATCATGTGGAAGGGAAAGCAGGCACATCTTACATGGGGTCAGGAGAGATTAGCAACAGAAGGGAAAATTGCCATAAAAAACCATCAGACTTCATTAAAATTCACTCAGTATCACACAAACACTTTGACAATGTAATCACCTCCCTCCTATAACAGGTAGGGATTAAAATTGGAGGTGAGATTTGGGTGGGGACACAGAGCCATACCATATCAATGAATGATGGAAAATGTAATTACTTAGAAACAGCAAATTATGTGGTGTAGA
>NW_016882605.1:0-690 GCF_001698545.2 Rhinopithecus bieti | reverse complement strand
GCTGAGGTTTAGAAGGGACAAAGATAGATTATTGAATTTTCTTTCTGTGGGTACACAGTAGGTTTATATATCTATGGGTTGCATGAGATATGTTGATACAGAAATGCAATGCATTATAAACACATCATGGAAAATGGAGTATCCATCCCCTCAAGCGTGTATCCTTTATTATTGAATTTTAATTCAGGATACCCTTTTCCTAATATTCTGTAATATTTTATTGTTAGATTATTTTCAAAGGCTTATTAAGATCTTAACTTATACCCCATCTTTTGTTTAAATTGATGACTGTATTAGTCAGTTTTCAAACCACTATAAAGATACATCTGGGATTGAGTAATTTATACAGGAAAGAGGCTTAATTGAATCACAGCTGTGCATGGATGGGGAGGCTGCAGGAAACTTACAATCATGGTGCAAGGGGAAGCAAGCACATCTTCCATGGTGGCAGGAGAGAGAGGAGCAACAGCAGGGAAAACTGCCTCATAAAACCATCAGATCTCATGAAAATTCACTCACTAACACACTACAGCATGGAGGAAACTGGCCCCATGATCCAATCACCTCCCTCCCTCAACATGTGGGGATTACAATTCGAGGTGAGATTTGGATGGGGCACAAAACCAAGCCACATCAATGAATGATGGAATAACGTAATTACTTAGAAACAGCAAATTATGTGGTGTAGTA
>NW_016882604.1:0-710 GCF_001698545.2 Rhinopithecus bieti | reverse complement strand
GTATTACTTTGCATTGGTTCATTTGGAAAGAAACATCAACGTATGTACTTCAATGAAGATATTAATTGTTCATATATTAATAGTATCTAGATGCATTTCCTTCATATAAATCTTTAGTAGAACTCTGTGGATGAATGTATTTTCTATGGAGTTTAAAGTATATTTATTTTGATATTTAATATTTATTAGCAGCATCACCCAGAAAACAGAAGAATATTTCCTACAAATCTGTCCCAGCAGCAGAAAATACAGAGTGTCTTTCTGCACTTAGAAAGTATGTAAACATTATGGTGAGATCTTACCAATGAAGTGATGTTTTATGGCATGACAAGGCAAATATGTAAGAAAAGATGAGAAGGTGTTATATGTTTTGTGCCAAATATGTTAATAATGCTAATGTTAGGCCACAGAGGAAGAAGATGTCATCTGACAGAGTATAGAGAGTTGATAGATATACCTCACTAGAAAAGAAAGGAAGGTTTATTTAGGGGTAGAATAAAGGAAAGTCTAGGATGCTGCAGAATGAAATCAGCTATTGATGGATGTATTTTAAGGACTGTAGATGATTGTATAGGCATGGGGAAAAGAGGGAATTAATTTTGATGCATTAAAGATAAGTTAAATATTTTAAAATATGAATTAATTTATAGAGTCCCCACTATGTGCTATAAAGAATATTTTTTTTTTTTTCATTTAAGAGAAACAAATAG
>NW_016882603.1:0-985 GCF_001698545.2 Rhinopithecus bieti | reverse complement strand
ATTTCCTTTTCACCATAGGCTTCAAAGTGCTCCTAAATATCCCTTCTCAGATTCCACAAAACAGTGATTCCAAGCTACTCAATCAAAAGAATCGTTTAACTCTGTGAGATGAATACACACATCACATAGCAGGTTCTCAGAAAGATTCTTTCCAGTTTTGTCTGAAGATGTTTCATTGTTCAACATATGCCTGAATGCATGCCAAAATGTCCCGTTGTGGATTCCTGGGAGATAGTGTTTGCAAACTGTGCAATGTAAAGAAAGGTTTAACTCCGTGAGATGAATGGACACGTCATAAAGCCGTTTCTCAGAAAATTTCTTTCTAGTTTTATCTGAACGTACTTCCTACTGCTCAATTAAAAGAAAGGTGCAACTCTGTGGGAGGAATACACACGTTACAAAGCAATGTCATTGAACGCTTATCTCCAGTTTTTTTTTCTAAATTGTACTTTAAGTGCTAGGGTACATGTGCACAACGTGCAGGTTTGTTACATATGTATACATGTGCCATGTGTGCTGCACCCATTAACTTGTCATTTACATCAGATATATCTCCTAATGCTATCCTCCTCCCTCCCCGCTCCCCACAATAGGCCCCGGTGTGTGACATTCCCATTCCCACCTATGAGTGAAAACATGTAGTGTTTTCTTTTCTGTTCCTGTGATAGTATGCTGAGAATGATGGTTTCCAGCTGCATCCATGTCCCTACAAAGGACACGAACTCATCATTTTAATGGCTGCATAGTATTCCATGGTGTATTTGTGTCACATTTTCTTAATCCAGTCTGTCACTGATGGATATTTGGGTTGACTCCAAGTTTTGCTATTGTGAATAGTGCTGCAATAAACATAAGTATGCCTGTGTCTTTATAGCAGCATGAGTTACAATCCTTTGGGTATATACCAAGTAATGGGATGGCTGGGTCAAATTTTATTTCTAGTTCTAGATCCTTGAAGAATCGTCACACTGTTTTCCACAATGGA
>NW_016882602.1:0-327 GCF_001698545.2 Rhinopithecus bieti | reverse complement strand
TGAAAATACAAAATTAGCCAGGGGTGGTGGTGCACACCTGTGGTCCCAGCTCTTCAGGAGGCTGAGATGGGAGGATCCCTGGAGCCCTGGAGGCCAAGGCTGCAGTGAGCCAAAATGCACCACTGCACTCCAGCCTCGGCAACAGAGCAAGACCCTGTCGCAAAAAAAAAAAAAAAAAAAAAGATTAAAACTTAGAAATTGAGGCCAGGCACAGTGGTTCACGCCTGTAATCCCAGCACTTTGGGAGGCTGAGGCAGGTGGATCACGAGGTCAGGAGATCGAGACCATCCTGGCTAACATGGTGAAACCCCATCTCTACTAAAATAC
>NW_016882601.1:0-318 GCF_001698545.2 Rhinopithecus bieti | reverse complement strand
ATTGCATGTGCACTTGAAAAGAATGTGGATTATGCAATTGTTCGGCACATTGTTTTATATATATTTAATATATATATTGGTTTAATGATCTTCAAATTCTTATAGCCTTATTGATTTTTTTGTTTGCTTCTTATATCAGTTAGAGAGCCAAGGTAATAAAACTCTCCAACTATGATTGTGGATTTACTTCTCCTTTTAGTTCTTTCAAATTTTATTTTATATATTTTAATCTTGTTATATGCATAGAAACTGAAGATGATTGTTTGCTCCTACTTAATAGGTCCTTTTCTAATGATGACATTTCCTTCTATTTCTGTA
>NW_016882600.1:0-298 GCF_001698545.2 Rhinopithecus bieti | reverse complement strand
GAAGAAAGAAGAATAGCCGGGCGCGGTGGCTCAAGCCTGTAATCCCAGCACTTTGGGAGGCCGGGACGGGTGGATCACGAGGTCAGGAGATCGAGACCATCCTGGCTAACACGGTGAAACCCCGTCTCTACTAAAAAAAATACAAAAAACTAGCCGGGCGAGGTGGCGGGCGCCTGTAGTCCCACCTACTCGGGAGGCTGAGGCAGGAGAATAGCGTAAAACCCGGGAGGCGGAGCTTGCAGTGAGCTGAGATCCGGCCACTGCACTCCAGCCTGGGGAAAGAGAAACACCCCTTCTC
>NW_016882599.1:0-1343 GCF_001698545.2 Rhinopithecus bieti | reverse complement strand
AAAGAATGTTAGAGTTACAGAAAGCCCTTAAAACTCATCCCACCTCACTTTCAGGAATGAAAGAACATCTATTACTAACTTGGTTTAGGAAAACCCAAACTGACTTACAAATGTTTATCTCTTTCGTGAGTTCATTTATAATCAGATTTTAAGAACCTCATTAGATGTTTCCCAGCAGAAACATTTTCTCCAAGACAATTCACCTATTTTAAATATCATTAAAGTGTGATTGGCACACATCCCGTGGGGAGCCGACACCCAGAGGGAGAACACAATACTAATAGCTAGTCAGGTGCCAACTGGCTCTGAGTTGCCAATTCCTTCTCAGAGAAAACCAAGTATATCTAAGCAAAGGGAACTTTAAAGATAATCAGGATACATTCTGTAGCATCAAAATTCTGCTTAGCAAGGGATAAATCAAGATTGCAAACACCACCTGAGTCAGAGTGTCTTCAATCACACAGTCCAGTTAAACCCTGAAAGCAGCTAACTTCAGGCCAAGATCCCATAGACAATCCTCAGTCAGGCAGTTCGACTCCTTGCACATCAATCAAAAGGTGATTAGCCTGAGACATAGTAACCAAGTGTAACAAGTTTGTTTAAAATAAAAAAGACAGCCAAGAACCACAGCAACCCATTCTTAAAGAGAAAACATCTTGAGAAATGATTCTTTTCTAAATATATGCCTATTATTGTATATTTGAACTGCTCCAGCAAATACATCTTAATTTTATGTTGTCCCAAGGAGTATCCTTGTTGCATTTAATTGGTAATTTGACTCATTTAAGTGAGTAATTCTTGGGAGTTTGCCACATGCAAGGCAAAATTAAACAAAGTTAGTAGAAGTGACAGTCCGGATCCTCAAGTATAAAGGGTAGGACAAGTGCACCCAACAAAAGGAAGATACTGAAAAGAAAGAAAAGGCATGGGCAGAGTGGAAACATCAGGAAATAAAATGAGTATTTTACTTGAAGTGGCAGCAGCAGCTAGGGGTTAACAGGACAGTGGGGACAAGAATTATAAGTACAATCTTAGTGCTGGATTGGCATTTAAACCTTAAGGAAACCACTAATGTAACTGAAAACAAAAAAACAAACAAACAAAAAACAGAAGCAGGATGGTAGAAATAACCCAAAAGCAAAATTCTTAAAATATGTGGAGAAAACCATTTCAGTAATTCCTTCCTGACCTTGAGTTTCAGTGCTATTTCTAAAATAGTTATAAATTGCACAACAAAGCAAACGACTTAGCTTCTAAAACATGAAAAGGCAGGAATACAAAGTCTTGGAAAATGGCCTTCCTTACTTTATGCAAAATGAAGCAATTCTATTATTCTAATATTT
>NW_016882598.1:0-936 GCF_001698545.2 Rhinopithecus bieti | reverse complement strand
CATTTAATTTTTAAAATATCAACATAATACCCTATCTGCCTTCAAAATAAGAAATAAAGAAAAAATAATTTATAACAAAATAATAATTCTTTAGTTTAATTTCTAGAACATGATTTTACTAGAAAATCTGATGTAGCTGTTGAGTGGTTTTACTGAGAAGGAAAATTCATACTAACATAATAGGTACAGATATGCACTGTTTCCTATTGCGTTGTATTTAAACTCAATTATCTCAAATATAATGTGCTGTGATGCTGGGGTGACTTATTTTCAAAATAGTGAAGAGCTATTGGTAACTTTCTGAACAAACTGAGTACAATCTTCTCTCAAGAATACATCCTGAATGAAATAAACTGCAAATACATTGTGTAATAAAGACAGGTAAAATTGTCCTTATGTTCATCTTCTAATCAGAACTATATTCTAGACACAGGTAGCAGATTTTATATACATGAATCAATGACAAGACAGTTAAAAGTTGTAAGGTATACAGGAAAACACTTTCATGAGGGTATGATTGTTGGGTTTGTTGCAGTTTTATAGTAGCTCTAGCTTCTGCCATCTAAAAGCAAGTATCACCTCTTCCTCAATCGTTTCACAAATGAAAATGAACCTGGGAATCTTTAAGATTACTACGGATCTATAGTAACACAAGTAAAGGCAGAGGAAGTGAGTAGAGGTTCAAGTTGATTGGCTAAGGCATGGAGAAGAATGAGTAGGATCAATTCTATTTTCGAACTGTGAGAATGGGGAGGACATACTGGAAGTTGAGGAGGAAAGAAAATCTATGAGTAAGTGGCTGTAATGAATTAAAGAAATACTGTCTTAAATACTACAACAACTGAATACCATTGTGTGAAGACCACAACATTTGTTTAAGAAACTTTTAGGCTTTCTGATTTCATATATATATCTTACACTGTTATCGTTTGTTTG
>NW_016882597.1:0-318 GCF_001698545.2 Rhinopithecus bieti | reverse complement strand
GAGACAAAGCCTCGCTCTGTTACCCGGGCGGGGGGGCAATGGGGGGGTCTCGCCCCCCCGCAACCTCCGCTTTCCGGGTTCAAGCGATTCTCCTGCCTCCGCCTCCCAAGTAGCTGGGATTACGGGCGCTTGCCACCGTGCCAAGCTAATTTTGTATTTTTTTTAGTAGAGACAGGGTTTCACCATGTTAGTCAGGCTGGACTCGAACTCCTGACCTCAGGTGATCCACCTTCCTCGGCCTCACAAAGTGCTGGGATTACAGACATGAGCCACTGTGCCCATCCTGTGCCTCCATTTCTTCACCTGTAAAATAAAGAT
>NW_016882596.1:0-319 GCF_001698545.2 Rhinopithecus bieti | reverse complement strand
GCAGCCATTGTCAAAGGGGTTGAGTTCTTGATTTGATTCTCTGCTTGGTTGCTGTTGGTGTATAGAGGAGCTACTGATTTGTGTATATTAATCTTGTATCTGGAAACTTTGCTGCATTCTTTTATCAGTTCTAGGAGCTTTCTGTAGGCGTCTTTAGGGTTTTCAAGGTAAACAATTATATCGTCAGTAAACAGGGGCAGTTTGACTTCCTCTTTACTGATTTGGATGCCCTTTATTTCTGTCTCTTGTCTGGTTGCTCTGGCTAGGATGTTCAGTACTATGTTGAAGAGAAGTGGTGAGAGTGGGCATGCTTCTCTTG
>NW_016882595.1:0-225 GCF_001698545.2 Rhinopithecus bieti | reverse complement strand
CGGATCATGAGGTCAGGAGATCGAGACCATCCTGGCTAACACGGTGAAACCCCGTCTCTACTAAAAATACAAAAAACTAGCCGGCCGAGGTGGCGGGTGCCTGTAGTCCCAGCTACTCCGGAGGCTGAGGCAGGAGAATGGCGTAAACCTGGGAGGCGGAGCTTGCAGTGAGCTGAGATCCCGCTAATTCCCTCCACCCCGGGGGACAGAGAAAGACTCCACCCC
>NW_016882594.1:0-937 GCF_001698545.2 Rhinopithecus bieti | reverse complement strand
ATCATTAATTTATCAACTATCATGAATAATTATATTTATATTATAAGTTCATATGCTCTTAAATAATTGATTTTAACTTCCCAATTACATCTATAGCCTGAAGTACTGACATTTGATAACATTTTCTATAAAGGTACACAAAATATGCTTCAGTTGCACAAGAGATTATTGAATAGTGAATGTTAAAATAAAATATGCACAAATAACAATATCAAAATATATTGACAATAGAATATTTGAAACGGTTACCTTCAAGTGTACTCACTGCATTTTGATGAGAAATAAATTTTTTTAAAGAAATAAGGGTAATGATGTTAACTTATATTTAAACTCTGGTTAGCATATGAAAAGGAGAATCGGTATTTCTTCAGGAATATCAAAGATAAACAAACAAATATATTTATAGATCATGGGTGAGTAGAGCTTAAAGAGAACTATGAGATATCCAGCAAATGTATAACCTTTTCTCTTTTTTGCAAGAAAGAAGGACTATATTCATTGCAATAATAAAGTTGTATCTAACCCTGACCCCAAAACTCACACATACATGCATAAATACACTCCATTTACTTAGTGATCTGGCAAATGAAGGTGATTAAAGGGAAGAGCCCATTATAAGGATGTTTGAATGCATCAGAAGGCAAATTGTAGAGACAGAGCATGATAATAATAAATTATAATAATTAGAAATAATATGAATAATAATAAATTCCTTTTATTCACCGTGTTTTAAGATTCATTCCCATATGAGTTCCCAGTCATTTGCATGCTGAAAAAAAATTTTTTTTAAAAGGTATCAGCAGTCAATTTATTTCTTCACAAAATTCATTCATTAGAAACATGCAATAAATTTTGAGATCTGTATGCTTCACCTTTTATTGGTAAGATTATATTTTTTATTAATGAATATTTGCTTTCTTTTTTTTAAATCTTTTTT
>NW_016882593.1:0-317 GCF_001698545.2 Rhinopithecus bieti | reverse complement strand
ATGGTGAAAATTAAATATCCATAGATATGTACTGGAGGGAGGCCTTCTGAGAAACTGCTTTGTGATATGTGAATTCATCTCACAGAGCTACACCACTCTTTTCCTTGAGAAGTTTCCAAACAATATTGTCGTGAATTGTGCAATGAGGTATACAGGAGCGCATCAAGGCCTGAAATATCGTCAGATAAAATCAAGAAAGAAGCTTTCTGAGAAACAGCTATGTGATATGTGAATTCATCTCACAGAGTTACACCACTCTTTCTTGAAGCCGTTGGCTAGCACTGTTTTGTGGAATCTGAAAAGTGATATTTTGGATC
>NW_016882592.1:0-622 GCF_001698545.2 Rhinopithecus bieti | reverse complement strand
CCCCTCCAACCTGCCCCTCCAACTCACCATGCCGGGCCATGACATCCACGTCAATCACTGCACAGCCCAGCTGCTGGAACACCTGGATCACTGAGCTCTTGCCTGAGGCAATGCCTCCTGTCAGGCCCACCAGGAACATCTTCCCAGGAAAGATAGCTGTCCGTGAGACTTCGGAGCCAGGAGCCACAGAATCACTGGAGAGCAGGGCAAGCGTGTCCAATGGGGCGGTCCACCAGAGGAGTGCCAGAAGAACCTGCCTGGGAGAGGCCAGTGGGCCTGATCAGTTTGGGCCAAAATAATTGGGAGAGAGGAAGCAAAGGAAGTAAAGGGAGACAGCTTGGCTGGGTAGGGACATGCCCTGAGCGTGGGGTGCTCTGGAGCCATCTGGAGAGGAGAAACTCTCCAGGAAAGGCCTCCAGTATTCTTTTAAAATACTCACAAAGAAGGCAAATCCCAGCACTTTGGGAGGCCGAGGTGGGTGGATCACCTGAGGTCAGGAGTTTGAGGCCAGCCTGGCCAACATGGTGAAACCCCATCTCTACTAAAATACAAAATTTACCAAAAAAATTAGCGGCCTGGTGCAGCGGCTCAAGCCTGTAATCCCAGCACTTTGGGAGGCCGA
>NW_016882591.1:0-319 GCF_001698545.2 Rhinopithecus bieti | reverse complement strand
AATGATCGCCATTCTAACTGGCATGAGATGGTGTCTTGTTGTTTTGATTTGCATTTCTCTGATGACCAGTGATGATGAGCATTTTTTCATATGTTTGTTGGCTGCATAAATGTCTTCTTTTGAGAAGTGTCTGTTTACATCTTTGCCCACTTTTAGATGGAGTTGTTTGTTTTTTCTCATAAATTTGTTTAAGTTATTTGTAGATTTTGGATATTAGTCCTTTGTCAGATGGATAGATTGCAAAACTTTTCTCCCATACTGTAGGTTTCCTGTTCACTCTAATGATAGTTTCTTTTTCTGTGCAGAAGCTCTTTAATTA
>NW_016882590.1:0-1708 GCF_001698545.2 Rhinopithecus bieti | reverse complement strand
AACACAAGCGTGTGCATGGTGCTGGGCCGGGCAGACGGCCACCTGCAGGAGAGGGACTTCAGCAGGGAGGAGAGACCCTAGGCCACTACCAAGCCACACACAGGTGGTAGGAAGGCCTAGCATAGTGCCTGAAACAAAGTCAGAAGTTAGCAGAGGCCACGGCACACACAAGCACCTATTAGATGCCTAGCGCTGGGCTAGGTGCAGTGAACTGGCAGACAAGGTCACAACTCAGCCCCAGCCCTCCAGAGGCACAGGACTCTTTAGGGAAACCAAGCGTCAGGCAGTGTGACGTCGTCGACAACTCGCTTGCTCGGGTGTGCTTTTGACAGATGCCTGTTGCCTTGCAGGGCCCCCCATGGGTACTTCAGGCCTCCCAAATTACGAAGCTGCTTCACAAACCCTGAGTAAAGTCCAGGCCTCTCCCCACCAACCTTCATCAGCATTAACGTTGATGGGACACTCCAAGGGGTCAAGCCACCAAATCACGTTTCCCTCCCCTCTCCTCACAGAGGCTCTCCAGGGCTACCCTGGGACTCCACAAAACAACAAAGAGCTGGAAGAACAGATGCAGCTTCATAAGCAGCAGGGCAGGTTGAAAAGACCGAGACCCAGGGAACACTGAGTCCAGATGATGTGGCCTATGAAATCCAAGCCTTCAATATAAGCCTCCCCGCAAAAAAAACTATTCTCCAGAGTGTCACCAAACACGGAGACCCCTGAAAGAAAGCAACCCTCACCTTTGGTGGCTCTTACCAGTGGCCTAAAACCTCTCCCTCTTCCCTGGAGAGCCACTGTGGAAAGAATAAGTCTTATGTGGGATTCCGAAGGTGCAAGGCTACAGATTGCTCAGACAAGGCAAAGAAAGCTGCCTAAGCAGCACCCAAGCTGCAGAGATGCGCGCGAACACACCCGAGGCCACAAGGTACCTGGGACACAGGGTGCCAGCCCTGCTGCTGACTGCAGCATCCTCAAAACTACATCGCAGCCATCTCTCTGTGACAGATTAGAAAATGAAGGCCTAGGCCTGGCCCAAGGTCACAGCCTTGAGTGACAAGTCAGGGAAGGGGTCTGGGGAGGACACTCTGCCCCAGGGCCCTCGTTTTGCCGACTTTTCCACATACAAATAAGTTCTTAAGGAACCGCTTCCTGAAAAGTCCCAGACACCAATCCTCGGTCTCATTCTTAGATCTCAACGGTCATACCTCGCTCTGACAGGACAGACCAACCGAGCACCTGTCACGGGAGGACACGAAAGCAGACGGCCTGGCCACCAAGGGAGGCAGGCACCTCCGTGCGACGCCCCGCCCCTCCCGCCGGCTACGGGGAACGCGTCGGTCCTCGGCTGCCTGCGTTTCTAAAAAAATGCCCCGCCCGGCTCCTCTGGGCCTCGAGTGGCGGGAGACGCTGGTCCCTCCGCTCTTTCGCCTCCCAGGCGGGGCCTGCTCCTCCAGGCCAGGTGCGTCTCCCACCAGGGCCTGACGCCGCTCCGACCGGCCGGGGACTCCCAGTCCTTCCCGGCCCGCTATGGCACCGCCCGGGCTCCCGGCTTCGGCCCCGGGCTCCCAAATGCAGCTACTGCCTCCCTCAGCCGGGCCGCCCCGAGCGACCGCCGCCCTGCCCCTTGCGGCCAGGCAGGGCCAGGGACGTGCGTCGCCCCACTCCGACCCCGCCTAGCCACCCGCGCTCACCGGTCCCGCAGCTGCAG
>NW_016882589.1:0-922 GCF_001698545.2 Rhinopithecus bieti | reverse complement strand
ATGGAACAAATTCTACTTTAGAGACTCCAGAAGGAACCGATCTTGCCAACAGCTTGGTTTTGGACTTCTAGCCTCCTTAACTGTGAGAGGGCAAATTTATGTTCTTTTAAGCTACATAGTTTGTGGTACTTTGCTGCAACAGCCTTAAGAAACTACAATCTGTCTATTCTCTTCTTTCTCTCTCTTTCTTTTCTTTCTTTCTTTTCTTTCTTTCTTTCTTTCTTTCTTTCTTTCTTTCTTTCTTTCTTTCTTCTTTTCTTTCTTCTTTCTTTCTACCTCTATCTCTATTTATCTATCATCTGCCTATTATCTATCTATTGTCTATCTATCTATCTATCTATCTATCTATCTATCTATCTATCTATCATCAATCATCTATCTATCTGTCTCTCTATTATCAGTGGTTCTCAAGTTTCAGTGTATACAGGATCCCATAGAATTGCTTAATTTAATAACACCAACCTCCATTTTGATTTATTTAATATTTCTCAGGTAAGACTCAAGGTTTTGCAGTTTAACTGAATTTCAAAGGTGGTTTTGATACTAATGTTTCCCTGACCAAATATTGGAAAATCAGATATAATTAATGCCCTGATTTGGTGTAGATTAACTTAATATTATTGGTATTACATGGGTAAATAAAGGATACTGTGGGCAAAAGTATGTCATAAGTAAGACATTGTAGGAAAAAATGCTCAAGGTATATTCCTGGAAAGACAGAACTATGAGTTTAGTAGATTCTCAAGGTTTGTGTTGTTGATTCAGCAAAGATAGGTTGGGAAAATACTTTGGAATTCTTTAAGCGACTAGCTCTCCATGCCAATCTTAATTAAGAAGGCTCTAGAAAGACATTAGTTTTATTTTCTTTGAGGGACTGGGGTGGTAACTTATTAATTGCATAAAGACTATCAGGAGAGTCTTT
>NW_016882588.1:0-1237 GCF_001698545.2 Rhinopithecus bieti | reverse complement strand
AGAACAAATTGATCAAGTCTGGCTTTTCTAACCAGTTTTATTTATATTAAAATAATATTATTAATTTAGTGTTTGATTGTATTTAACATTTAATGCAAGCAGGAGGAGCATGGTTGAAGTATTACAAGGGGTATACAAAATCTCACTGACATAATTTAACTATTTTCCTTTCAGTACATCTTGAATTAGATGTGAAGAAGGCTTGGGTTTCTCTGTAGCACTGTTTAGATAAAAAATACTTGGAAAGCAAGATGATGTCAGTCTTTGTAATTCAATAGAAACACAAGGAGCTCATTTAATTATTTCTTCTCATTTCTTTTGGAAGTCATTTTATTTTACTAGCTGACTGAGTGTGGAAACTTACAGCCAGTTCATATTTAGTGGCTTTTAAGAAGTCTTCCAATTGCTGCTGTAGTGCTAAAGTATATATGTTTTACAAACAGGAATCTCAACCCTCTTTCCATTTCATTATATTCTCTAGCTTTGCAGTTTAGGGATATAGTGGGCTATAATTTTCAGTGGATTATTATTATTGCAACAAAGAATAATTTTAGAATACCCTCTACAAAGTTGTTGGTTCAAAAGCAAATGCCTTTCTTATACCTAAATAAATGTAGTAGCCAGTTGCACATGTTATTATTGACACTTCAGAGAAGTAACTTGATTACATATTGAGTTGATAAGAATGCTGTACATGTATTTTATGTTACCATGAAGTTTAATATATTCGATTGAGTTCCAAAATCACTTGCTGTAGTCACATGGTAGAAATATAAACAGTTTAATCAGTAATATTGATCATCACTATCACCATCATCATCATTATTTATTGAAATGTGTACTAGATTATTTATGGTATTAGATTTAAATATCTTGTTTAATAATA
This sequence comes from Rhinopithecus bieti, assembly GCF_001698545.2. Lineage (NCBI taxonomy): Eukaryota > Metazoa > Chordata > Mammalia > Primates > Cercopithecidae > Rhinopithecus > Rhinopithecus bieti. Next base: position 351 of record NW_016882588.1, on the reverse strand, counting down.
TGTAGAATGTTGAAAGAATTTTAAAATGTTAATGTATGTTAAGAGCTCTCCTCTAAGAGACACTTGGAAAATATGACTTTTATGAGCAATTGCTGTTACCTAAAATTTCTGCAGATATCATACAACCTCATGATAAAACAAAATTAAGTAGAATTTCTTTTGTGGCAGAAGTCATCTTAAGTTGTGAGATTTTAAGTCCAAGTCTTAACTACTTAAGGTCTCCTGTTGAGTTTACTGCCTTCCTCCACCAACTGGCAAGAAATGGATCCCACTGCCTAGAGACAATACTTTATTATACTTACTCTCAAGAAACTCAATTTACTGAGGGGATGAATACACTTGTAAGTATAA
>NW_016882587.1:0-1711 GCF_001698545.2 Rhinopithecus bieti | reverse complement strand
AGAGAAACTACTTAACTTCTCTTAGCCCATTTCTTCAGCTGCAGACTGAGGCAGGGAAATAATGTTTCAGAGCAGTGAAGAGTAAATGCAATAATCCACACACAGTGTTTAGCGTAGTGCCTGGCAAACAACTAGTAAGTGCTGAACAAATAGTAATTGCAGCTGAAGTTTGCAGGGAGACAGCCTGCATATCCGCACTTGAGGGTCCCACTTGAGCATTCAGCAGATCACTGATGAGCGGAAGGATGTGAGGAAACTACCAGAAGCCAGGGAAAGGATCCCTCAAGAAAACAAAAGCGGGATGGGGATCAGCTTCATATTCACTCACGAGGCGCCAGTCAGGGCACTCAGTAACATACTGAAACAAATCACAGGAAACAAATGCCCCATTTTATCATTTTGGGGTTATATTTAACATGAAACATTGCATTCAGTTCCTAGCATTGCATTTTTTGAAAGGAAGTCACAAAGGAGAATCTCTCAAGAGGATAGAGACCAAGGTAGTAAATGGCCTAGAAATTAAATGATACTAGGAAAACTGGAAGGAGGGGCAGGGAGGAATGGAGAGAAGACTAGGGAGGAAGATGGAGGGGACTCCACACAGAGTTCATTGTCACAGTGATTGACCCTGACATCTTTTGGCATTTAGGAGCAGGAATGTCAGAAAATTTCTAATTCTTCCAATAAAACCCACTCAAAAGAAGAAAGAGAGAGAAATTCTAATAATCAAACAATTGGATCTAAGGGAAGAAAATTTGTGAAACCACCTAAAGTAGGATGATTGCAGCAAGCAAGCAGCAATGTGGCCCAGGAACCCCAAAGCACATAAAAGCTTCTATCGACCAGTAAGGATATCTCTGCCTCTGTTGAAGCTGCAGACAGCTGCTCTGGAGAAATTTCTACTCGGTCCTTCCTCTTATCAGAACGTCGTAAGATGATGACAGAATGAATGTGAACAATTCTGATGGCATCAACCTAAAGGAAAATCCACAGAAATGGTTACTTATGGCTCTCTCCAATAACGCATCCTCCTTCAACTACAGAATTTCATTTTATTATAATATCAGATAAAATATTCCATTTTAGAAAACTGACACTTTTCTCATGAATAATGAAATGTTTCAAATAAGACACCCAACCTCAATATATACATTTCAGACACAAAATTTAAAATATATATGCTAATATTTAGATCAAGGAAGGACTTTTGGAATGATCAACCAGTAATTATTTGACTTATAACTATGTACAAAACACTGTGTCACACAAAGGAATATAAATCAGGGTACTGACAAAGGGTTCAATGTGCTAACGACATGGTTGAGTGGCAAGTTGTCATTCATGAAACTCCACTAAAATAATGTAGTAAGTCAATACCATAGGAGCTGATATGGCTGGGCTCCATGTCCCTACCCAGATTTCACCTCAAATTGTAAACCCCACGTATCACGGAAGACACCTGGTGAAAGGTGATTGGACTGTAGGGGTAGATTTCCCCACACTGTTCTCATAATAGTGTGAGAGTGAGTTCTCAGGAGATCTGATGGTTTAAAAGTGTGGCACTTCCCCCCTTTACTCTCTCTCTCTCTCTCCTACCACCATGTAAGATGTGCCTTGCTTCTCCTTCACCTTCCGCCATGATTATAAGTTTCCTGAAGCGTCCCCAGCCATGTGGAACTGTGAATCAATTAAACCTCTTTTCTTTATAAAT
>NW_016882586.1:0-470 GCF_001698545.2 Rhinopithecus bieti | reverse complement strand
GGCCTGAGCCACCACGCCTGGCCTATGTGTTCTTTCGCAGCAGACACCAGAACCCTTTCCTGTTCCCCAGTGCTGTGTCAATAACTGTGCAGCTGATTTAACTGAGAGAAAAGGTAGGAATTGTTTTCTGAAGCATTCTGAATGAGAAGGGAAACCTAATGAGTTTTGAATTTTATTGTGGCTAACACATTAGATGCATTATTAAGGTTTGACAATATGGTGACTGCCTATAAAGACTTATGCAACCAGTGCCTGCAACCTTCATTCCAAATGAACATTCTTGTGATGGCTCCAATGTTATAGACAAGCATTAACAGCCAAAAGAAAAAAGGAAATCTCCTTATAGTGTGAAAGGCCTCTCAGCTGCAGCTGCCCTGACACCCAGACGAGCCCTCCCGGCTGCAGAGGGTGATTTCAGTCCACGTCAACCCTCCTGCTTGTCTTTACAGCAGAATGAATTCTCTTTTGTC
>NW_016882585.1:0-484 GCF_001698545.2 Rhinopithecus bieti | reverse complement strand
CTGATCATTTACCTGGTCGTGGTGCAGTATCTGGACTTGCTCTCTCATGAGGAGGGTCTAAAATTTAACATTGTGATGTCCTTGATTCTGTTGCACCTTCTTTCATCTGGTCTTTCTGTCAGCCACTCACAAGGGCACTCAAGTCAAATTCTCTGAAGATATGACTGTCTTTTCACATTCTAGAGAAAAGGTTGATTTTACATTTGCTTAGCAAATTAAATATTTTAATCGCCATTAATATGGTCTTTTAAATGGTATTCTTCTCTTAGTTTCTCTGCTAATGTTAAGTTGGGGCAAATTTCCCGACAGATTTCTCTTTATTTTCATTTTCCTCTACAATTTCTGAGTAAGATGACCTACTCTGAGAAAACCTATGAAGTAAGTTTTAACCCAAAACAAAATCATTATTTTGAAATTTAATACCATCACAAGCCAGAGACAAAAGATATTGCTCTTGCTTTATGGCTTACTGAGGATTATTATT
>NW_016882584.1:0-477 GCF_001698545.2 Rhinopithecus bieti | reverse complement strand
TTACCTCCTAAAAGCCTTACCTTCAAATACAGTCACCTTCGGGGTTAGGGCTTCAGCACGAGAAATTTGGGGAGCATAATTCAGTCCCTAGCACCCCTCCTTTTTCCCAGGGGTGCATGGGCCCTTTTCCCTTTAAAACCCCTTTTTTCTTCAAAAAAAAATTTTTTTTTTTTTTTTTTGAGACAGAGTCTCGCTCTGTCGCCCAGGCTGGAGTGCAGTGGCCAGATCTCAGCTCACTGCAAGCTCCGCCTCCCGGGTTCCCGCCATTCTCCTGCCTCAGCCTCCCGAGTAGCTGGGACTACAGGCGCCTGCCACCTCGCCCGGCTAGTTTTTTTGTATTTTCAGTAGAGACGGGGTTTCACCGGGTTAGCCAGGATGGTCTCGATCTCCTGACCTCGTGATCCGCCCGTCTCGGCCTCCCAAAGTGCTGGGATTACAGGCGTGAGCCACCGCACCCGGCCAAAAAAAAATTTTAAA
>NW_016882583.1:0-264 GCF_001698545.2 Rhinopithecus bieti | reverse complement strand
CTGACTCAACCCTTTTTTTTTTTATTTTGAGACACTCTCTCTGTTTCATCTAGGCTGGAGTGCAGTGGTGTGATCTCAGCTCACTGTAACCTCCACCTCCCAGGTTCAAGCAATTCTCCTGCCTCAGCCTCCCAAGTAGCTGGGATTACAGATGCCTGCCACGATGCCCGGCTAATTTTTTGTATTTTTAGTAGAGACAGGGTTTCACCATGTTGGCCAGGCTGGTCTCAAAGTCCTGACCTCAGGTGATCCACCTGCCTCAGC
>NW_016882581.1:0-318 GCF_001698545.2 Rhinopithecus bieti | reverse complement strand
GAATAGCTTATTGCAAAATGCTAATATGATATTATAGGAAAGTCAAGCAATACTGCTAAGTAAAAGGAAAAGTGTGAGTATCACCCACACTACCCACATCACAATTCACATTTTGATATCTGTCCATTGGAATTATATTCTTCGAAGATTTTAATCGAACTGTGTGACTGGGTTCAGAAGAGCCGCCTGGTCCGGACTGTGCACGGAGTTAGGTGATTCCTCGCTTTCCAGAGCCCTGTCTGGGTTTTGAGCTGGCAAATCCATGCATGTGCTTGTGGGTATTTGGGGAACATTGAAGCCAATACACAGCCATGTTTG
>NW_016882580.1:0-484 GCF_001698545.2 Rhinopithecus bieti | reverse complement strand
TCTTCCAGTCTATAGGTTGTCTCTTCACTCTGTTTTCTTTTCTGTGCAAAAGCTTTATAGTTTGATACAATCTCATTTGTTATTTTGCCTTTGTTTCCTGTACGTTTAGGGTCACATCCAAAAAATCAATGCCAAGTAGCTTTTCCCCAACATTTTCCTCTAGTAATTTTAGAGTTTCAGGTCTTTTTTTTTTTTTTTTTTTGAGACGGAGTCTCGCTCTGTCGCCCAGGCTGGAGTGCAGTGGCCGGATCTCAGCTCACTACAAGCTCCGCCTCCCGGGTTCACGCCATTCTCCTGCCTCAGCCTCCCGAGTAGCTGGGACTACAGGCGCCCGCCATCTCGCCCGGCTAATTTTTTGTATTTTTTAGTAGAGACGGGGTTTCACCGTGTTAGCCAGGATGGTCTCGATCTCCTGACCTCATGATCCGCCCGTCTCGGCCTCCCAAAGTGCTGGGATTACAGGCTTGAGCCACCGCGCCCGGCC
>NW_016882579.1:0-465 GCF_001698545.2 Rhinopithecus bieti | reverse complement strand
TCAGGTTTTCATTCTTCACTTTAAATATAAACAGGCAACAAAGGATTACCAAACATCCAAGGAAAACTTCTTAAAAAAAAAGAAAAGGTGAGCAAAACAAAGAGAAAACAATTTTAGAAGTGAAAATTATGTAAAAAAGGAGAAAAGTTAAAATAAACTAGCATTAATACTATGAGAGTTAAGAAAACATAATACATGGCAACCATGAAAAAAAGATACTATATAAAAGATCAAAGAATATTTTGGTAATTGAAGCATAAAACATAAAGCAAGGGTAAAATAATTAATAAATTAAATAGACAAATTGGAATATAAAGTTGACAAAATCTCCCTGAAAGAGAAAACTTTTAAAATAAGAAAATCGAAGATTTGATATCAGAATACTGCTCCAGGCAACCCAGTATTTAAGCATGTGTCCTTTCAGAAAGACAATAGAGAGGGGAGAATAATATACATAAAATAATT